>NW_027650393.1:0-91611 GCF_965287045.1 Carcharhinus amblyrhynchos
CTCCCCCCCAGTGTGGAAAAACCCCCCCTCACCCCCAGTGTGAAAAACCCCCCCTCACCCCCCCCAGTGTGAAAACCCCCCCTCACCCCCCCCAGTGTGAAAAACCCCCCCTCACCCCCCCCCGTGTGGAAAAACCCCCCTCACCCCCCCCGTGTGAAAAACCCCCCCTCACCCCCCCCCGTGTGGAAAAACCCCCCTCACCCCCCAGTGTGAAAAACCCCCCTCACCCCCAGTGTGAAAAACCCCCCCTCAACCCCCCCCAGTGTGAAAACCCCCCCTCACCCCCCCAGTGTGAAAAACCCCCCCTCACCCCCCAGTGTGAAAACCCCCCCTCACCCCCCCCAGTGTGAAAAACCCCCCCTCACCCCCCCCAGTGTGAAAAACCCCCCCTCACCCCCCAGTGTGAAAACCCCCCTCACCCCCCAGTGTGAAAAACCCCCCCTCACCCCCCCAGTGTGAAAACCCCCCCTCACCCCCCCCGTGTGAAAAACCCCCCCTCACCCCCCAGTGTGAAACCCCCCCTCACCCCCCCCAGTGTGAAAACCCCCCCTCACCCCCCCAGTGTGAAAAACCCCCCCTCACCCCCCCAGTGTGAAACCCCCCTCACCCCCCCAGTGTGAAAAACCCCCCCTCACCCCCCCAGTGTGAAAAACCCCCCCTCACCCCCCCCAGTGTGAAACCCCCCCCTCCCCCCCAGTGTGAAAAACCCCCCCTCACCCCCCCAGTGTGAAAAACCCCCCCACCCCCCCGTGTGAAAACCCCCCCCCAGTGTGAAAAACCCCCCTCACCCCCCGAGTGTGAAAACCCCCCCTCACCCCCCCCAGTGTGAAAAACCCCCCCTCACCCCCCCCGTGTGAAAAACCCCCCTCACCCCCCCCGTGTGAAAAACCCCCCCTCCCCCCCCAGTGTGAAACCCCCCTCACCCCCCCAGTGTGAAAAACCCCCCCTCACCCCCCCAGTGTGAAAAACCCCCCCTCACCCCCCCCCGTGTGAAAACCCCCCCCCCCAGTGTGAAACCCCCCCTCACCCCCCCCGTGTGAAAAACCCCCCCTCACCCCCCCCCGTGTGAAAAACCCCCCCTCACCCCCCAGTGTGAAACCCCCTCACCCCCCCCGTGTGAAAACCCCCCCTCACCCCCCCCGTGTGAAACCCCCCCTCACCGCCCCCCGTGTGAAACCCCCCTCACCCCCCCCAGTGTGAAACCTCCCCCCTCCCCCCCAGTGTGAAAAACCCCCCTCCCCGTGTGAAATCTCCCCCCCCACCCCGTGTGAAACACCCCCTCCCCCCCAGTGTGAAACACCCCCTCCCCCAGTGTGAAACACCCCCTCCCCCCCAGTGTGAAATCTCCCCCTCCCCCCCAGTGTGAAACACCCCCTCCCCCCCAGTGTGAAATCTCCCCCCCCACCCTGTGTGAAACACCCCCTCCCCCCCAGTGTGAAACACCCCCTCCCCCAGTGTGAAACACCCCCTCCCCCCCAGTGTGAAACCTCCCCCCGTGTGAAAACTACCCCCCTCCCCCCAAGTGTGAAACCTCCCCCCGTGTGAAAACCACCCCCCTCCCCCCAAGTGTGAAACCTCCCCCCGTGTGAAAACCACCCCCCTCCCCCCAAGTGTGAAACCTCCCCCCGTGTGAAAACCACCCCCCTCCCCCCCAGTGTAAACCCCCGTGTGAAAAACCCCCTCAGCCCCAGTGTGAAAACCACCCCCCTCCCCCCGTTGCCCCCTTGTGAAACCCCACACTCCCCCTCGTGAGAAGCCCCTCTCCCCTGTGTGAAAACCCCCCTTGACCCCTGTGAACCCCCCTCACCCCCAATGCGAAACTCCCTCGCCTGCAGTAAAACCCACCCCAGAGCAACCCCCCCGACAATGGAAACGCCAGTGTAAATCCCAGTGCCAACCCCGCCCCAGCGTCAACTCCGCCCCAGCGCGGGGACCCCAGCGTCAACTCCGCCCCAGCGTCAACTCCGCCCCAGCGCGGGGACCCCAGCGTCAACTCCGCCCCAGCGTCAACTCCGCCCCAGCGCGGGGACCCCAGCGTCAACTCCGCCCCAGCGTCAACTCCGCCCCAGCGTCCACTCCGCCCCCCCAGCGCGAGGACCCCAGCGTCAACTCCGCCCCAGCGTCAACTCCGCCCCAGCGTCAACTCCGCCCCAGCGTCAACTCCGCCCCAGCGTCAACTCCGCCCCAGCGCGAGGACCCCAGCGTCAACTCCGTCCCAGCGCGAGGACCCCAGCGTCAACTCCGCCCCAGCGCGAGGACCCCAGCGTCAACTCCGCCCCAGCGTCAACTCCGCCCCGGCGCGAGGACCCCAGCGTCAACTCCGCCCCAGCGTCAACTCCGCCCCAGCGTCAACTCCGCCCCAGCGTCAACTCCGCCCCAGCGTCAACTCCGTCCCAGCGTCAACTCCGTCCCAGCGTCAACTCCGTCCCAGCGCGAGGACCCCAGCGTCAACGCCGTCCCAGCGTCAACTCCACCCCAGCGTCAACTCCGTCCCAGCGCGAGGACCCCAGCGTCAACTCCGCCCCAGCGTCAACTCCGCCCCAGCGTCAACTCCGCCCCAGCGTCAACTCCGCCCCAGCGTCAACTCCGTCCCAGCGCGAGGACCCCAGCGTCAACTCCGCCCCAGCGTCAACTCCGTCCCAGCGCGAGGACCCCAGCGTCAACTCCGTCCCAGCGTCAACTCCGTCCCAGCGTCAACTCCGTCCCAGCGTCAACTCCGTCCCAGCGTCAACTCCGTCCCAGCGCGGGGACCCCAGCGTCAACTCCGCCCCAGCGCGGGGACCCCAGCGTCAACTCCGCCCCAGCGCGAGGACCCCAGCGTCAACTCCGCCCCAGCGTCAACTCCGCCCCAGCGTCAACTCCGCCCCAGCGTCAACTCCGCCCCAGCGCGGGGACCCCAGCGTCAACTCCGCCCCAGCGCGAGGACCCCAGCGTCAACTCCGCCCCAGCGCGAGGACCCCAGCGTCAACTCCGCCCCAGCGCGAGGACCCCAGCATCAACTCCGCCCCAGCGCGAGGACCCCAGCGTCAACTCCGCCCCAGCGCGAGGACCCCAGCGTCAACTCCGTCCCAGCGCGAGGACCCCAGCGTCAACTCCGTCCCAGCGCGAGGACCCCAGCGTCAACTCCGCCCCAGCGCGAGGACCCCAGCGTCAACTCCGCCCCAGCGCGAGGACCCCAGCGTCAACTCCGCCCCAGCGCGAGGACCCCAGCATCAACTCCGCCCCAGCGCGAGGACCCCAGCGTCAACTCCGCCCCAGCGCGAGGACCCCAGCGTCAACTCCGTCCCAGCGCGAGGACCCCAGCGTCAACTCCGTCCCAGCGCGAGGACCCCAGCATCAACTCCGCCCCAGCGCGAGGACCCCAGCGTCAACTCCGCCCCAGCGCGAGGACCCCAGCGTCAACTCTGCCCCAGCGCGAGGACCCCAGTGTAAATTCTATCCCAGTGTGAAACCCCCCAGTGTAAATTTTATCCCAGTGTGAAACCCCCCAGTGTAAATTCTATCCCAGTGTGAAACCCCCCAGTGTAAATTCTATCCCAGTGTGAAACCCCCCAGTGTAAATTCTATCCCAGTGTGAAACCCCCCAGTGTAAATTCTATCCCAGTGCGAGACCTCCAGTTGAACCCCAGTGTAACTCTGAATGTCACTGACCTGGACCAGGATTCGGGGTCGCTGGGGTGACGGGAAAGGTACATTGTGCAGGAAGTTGGAGATGTGCCTGAAATGGATCAGAAAAGGTTTACATCTCTCTGGATCTCCCAGCAGCAGTAATCTGAAGGTGGATCGTGACAGTGTGATGAGAGGCAGAGTTAGAGAAGGAACATTGACTCACTTTTCAATGGGTAAGACGTGTGGCCCTGATATCGAGTAGCGATAGACGAAGGTGAGAAATTTCTGAAACACATCAAAGAAGGGCCAGTGGGACAGGACACAGATACTCTTCTTTGTCTGGACGGATTTGGTGAGGATGGGTCTGCGGTCGATCACACTCAGTAGCCCCAGGCTCAGACGCTGCTTGTCTGACAGTCTGTCGCGGCTGTACGGCTCGTAGAACTGGATCGCTGCCCCGTATACCTGGGAGTGAGAGAGCGCAGGTTACAGACTCCATTCCCACTCTGATCCCCCACACTGTCCCGTGTACCTGGGAGTGAGAGAGCGCAGGTTACAAACTCCATTCCCACTCTGAGCTTCCCCAATCCCCCGACCACTCTGATCCCCCACACTGCCCCGTGTACCTGGGAGTGAGAGCGCAGGTTACAGACTCCAATCCCACTCTGATCCCCCACACTGTCCCGTGTACCTGGGAGTGAGAGCGCAGGTTACAGACTCCAATCCCACTTGATCCCCCACACTGTCCCGTGTACCTGGGAGTGAGAGAGCGCAGGTTACAGACTCCAATCCCACTCTGATCCCCCACACTGTCCCGTGTACCTGGGAGCGAGAGAGCGCAGGTTACAAACTCCATTCCCACTCTGAGCTTCCCCAATCCCCCGACCACTCTGATCCCCCACACTGCCCCGTGTACCTGGGAGTGAGAGCGCAGGTTACAGACTCCAATCCCACTCTGATCCCCCACACTGTCCCGTATACCTGGGAGTGAGAGCACAGGTTACAGACTCCAATCCCACTCTGATCCCCCACACTGTCCCGTATACCTGGGAGTGAGAGCACAGGTTACAGACTCCAATCCCACTCTGATCCCCCACACTGTCCCGTATACCTGGGAGTGAGAGCACAGGTTACAGACTCCAATCCCACTCTGATCCCCCACACTGCCCCGTGTACCTGGGAGTGAGAGCACAGGTTACAGACTCCAATCCCACTCTGATCCCCCACACTGTCCCGTGTACCTGGGAGTGAGAGCACAGGTTACAGACTCCAATCCCACTCTGATCCCCCACACTGCCCCGTGTACCTGGGAGTGAGAGCACAGGTTACAGACTCCAATCCCACTCTGATCCCCCACACTGCCCCGTGTACCTGGGAGTGAGAGCGCAGGTTACAGACTCCAATCCCACTCTGATCCCCCACACTGCCCCGTGTACCTGGGAGTGAGAGCGCAGGTTACAGACTCCAATCCCACTCTGATCCCCCACACTGCCCCGTGTACCTGGGAGTGAGAGCACAGGTTACAGACTCCAATCCCACTCTGATCCCCCACACTGTCCCGTATACCTGGGAGTGAGAGCACAGGTTACAGACTCCAATCCCACACTGATCCCCCACACTGTCCCGTGTACCTGGGAGTGAGAGCGCAGGTTACAGACTCCAATCCCACTCTGATCCCCCACACTGTCCCGTGTACCTGGGAGTGAGAGCGCAGGTTACAGACTCCAATCCCACTCTGATCCCCCACACTGCCCCGTGTACCTGGGAGTGAGAGCGCAGGTTACAGACTCCAATCCCACTCTGATCCCCCACACTGCCCCGTGTACCTGGGAGTGAGAGCACAGGTTACAGACTCCAATCCCACTCTGATCCCCCACACTGTCCCGTATACCTGGGAGTGAGAGCACAGGTTACAGACTCCAATCCCACTCTGATCCCCCACACTGTCCCGTGTACCTGGGAGTGAGAGCACAGGTTACAGACTCCAATCCCACTCTGATCCCCCACACTGTCCCGTATACCTGGGAGTGAGAGCACAGGTTACAGACTCCAATCCCACTCTGATCCCCCACACTGTCCCGTGTACCTGGGAGTGAGAGCACAGGTTACAGACTCCAATCCCACTCTGATCCCCCACACTGTCCCGTATACCTGGGAGTGAGAGCGCAGGTTACAGACTCCAATCCCACTCTGATCCCCCACACTGCCCCGTGTACCTGGGAGTGAGAGCGCAGGTTACAGACTCCAATCCCACTCTGATCCCCCACACTGTCCCGTGTACCTGGGAGTGAGAGCGCAGGTTACAGACTCCAATCCCACTCTGATCCCCCACACTGTCCCGTGTACCTGGGAGCGAGAGAGCGCAGGTTACAGACTCCAATCCCACTCTGATCCCCCACACTGTCCCGTGTACCTGGGAGCGAGAGAGCGCAGGTTACAGACTCCAATCCCACTCTGATCCCCCACACTGCCCCGTGTACCTGGGAGTGAGAGCGCAGGTTACAGACTCCAATCCCACACTGATCCCCCACACTGTCCCGTGTACCTGGGAGTGAGAGCGCAGGTTACAGACTCCAATCCCACTCTGATCCCCCACACTGTCCCGTGTACCTGGGAGCGAGAGAGCGCAGGTTACAGACTCCAATCCCACTCTGATCCCCCACACTGTCCCGTGTACCTGGGAGTGAGAGCGCAGGTTACAGACTCCAATCCCACTCTGATCCCCCACACTGTCCCGTGTACCTGGGAGCGAGAGAGCGCAGGTTACAGACTCCAATCCCACTCTGATCCCCCACACTGTCCCGTGTACCTGGGAGTGAGAGCGCAGGTTACAGACTCCAATCCCACTCTGATCCCCCACACTGCCCCGTGTACCTGGGAGTGAGAGCGCAGGTTACAGACTCCAATCCCACTCTGATCCCCCACACTGTCCCGTGTACCTGGGAGTGAGAGCACAGGTTACAGACTCCAATCTCAGCCTCATCACCCCTGCTCTCTCCAGCCCCGATTCACTCCGTTCTCCCCACCCCCCGCACTCATCCCCCTGCCCTGATCCCCCCAACCGATCTCCACCTGACCTCCCCCCGTCAACTCTTCCCCTCACCGATCTCCCCCCCCTCACCGACCTCCCCCCGCTCTCCCTCACCGATCTCCCCCCCCTCACCGACCTCCCCCCGCTCTCCCTCACCGACCTCCCCCACCGATCTCCACCCCCCCCGATCACACCTGCTCTTCCCCCCCACCCTGATCTCCCCGCAATACTTCCCTGCACTGATCCCCCCCCAACTCTCCCCCCCGGCCCCGATCCCCCACCGACCTCCCCCCTGCCCCGATCCCCCACCGACCTCCCCCCCCCGGCCCCGATCCCCCACCGACCTCCCCCCCCTGCCCCGATCCCCCACCGACCTCCCCCCCCCGGCCCCGATCCCCCACCGACCTCCCCCCCCCGGCCCCGATCCCCCACCGACCTCCCCCCCCGGCCCCGATCCCCCACCGACCTCCCCCCCGGCCCCGATCCCCCACCGACCTCCCCCCCCCGGCCCCGATCCCCCACCGACCTCCCCCCCCCGGCCCCGATCCCCCACCGACCTCCCCCCCCCGGCCCCGATCCCCCACCGACCTCCCCCCTGCCCCGATCCCCCACCGACCTCCCCCCCCCGGCCCCGATCCCCCACCGACCTCCCCCCCCCGGCCCCGATCCCCCACCGACCTCCCCCCCCCGGCCCCGATCCCCCACCGACCTCCCCCCCCCGGCCCCGATCCCCCACCGACCTCCCCCCCCGGCCCCGATCCCCCACCGACCTCCCCCCCCCGGCCCCGATCCCCCACCGACCTCCCCCCGCCCCGATCCCCCACCGACCTCCCCCGCCCCGATCCCCCACCGATCTCCCCCCCGCCAATCTCCCCCCATCACCGATCCCCCACCGACCTCCCCCCGCCCCGATCCCCCACCGACCTCCCCCCGCCCCGATCCCCCACCGACCTCCCCCCGCCCCGATCCCCCACCGACCTCTCCCCCCGACCTCCCCCACCGACCTGCCCTCCGATCTCCCCCCACCACCGATCCCCCACCGACCTCCCCCCCCACCCCAAACCCCCACCAATCTCCCCCCACCACCGATCCCCCCCCCGAACTCTTCTCCGCACCGATCTAACCCCCCAACTCTCCCCACCACTGTGATCCCCTCCGACTCTCCCCCACCGATCTCCCCCCGCCCTGATCCCCCTGCCCTGACCCCCCCGCTGCTCTCCCCCTCCACGATGACCCCCCACCCTGATCCCCCCGCCGCTCTCCCCCCCCCACGATGATCCCCCACCGCTCTTCCCCCCGCCCCGATCCCTCCGTTTTCCCTCCCTCCTCCCCCCATCATTTCCGTCCCTCACCCTTTCCTCCGCTGTGCCAGCTCTCCCCCTGCCCAATCTACTCACTCCCCTTCTCCCCATCCCCAAATCTGTTCCATGCCCGTGCCACTTCTCCTCTCCCCATCACCCATCCACCATCACCCCGACACCTCCCACAGCCCTCCCGCCTCCCGCCCTGCCCCCTCCCTCCCTGCCCCCTCCCTCCCTCCCTGCCCCCTCCCCGCCCCCTCCCGCCTCCCTCCCCGCCCCCTCCCCCCTCCCTCCCTGCCCCCCTCCCCCCTCCCTGCCCCCTCCCTGCCCCCTCCCTCCGTACCTTCTCCCCTGTGGCAGCGGTCAGTACGAAGGTGGAGAATACAGGCAGTTGGTACTTGGTCTCCACTGGCCAGCTTTCGATGGTGGCACCCATGGGTAAACAGAAGACGGGTACAGTACGCGGCAGAGGGAAGGACTCACAGTCACTCTCGGGGTATCGGCTGATTAAACCTGACACGGCAGAGACACGGCATCACAGACTGACCCCTCGATAGTGCGGCCCCGTCACTGACTGACCCCTCGATGGTGCGGCCCTCTCACTGACTGACCCCTCGATAGTGCGGCCCTCTCACTGACTGACCCCTCGATAGTGCGGCCCTCTCACTGACTGACCCCTCGATAGTGCGGCCCTCTCACTGACTGACCCCTCGATAGTGCGGCCCTCTCACTGACTGACCCTCGATAGTGCGGCCCTCTCACTGACTGACCCCTCGATAGTGCGGCCCTCTCACTGACTGACCCCTCGATAGTGCGGCCCTCTCACTGACTGACCCCTCGATAGTGCGGCCCTCTCACTGACTGACCCCTCGATAGTGCGGCCCTCTCACTGACTGACCCCTGGACAGTGCGGCCCTCTCACTGACTGACCCCTCGATAGTGCGGCCCCCTCACTGACTGACCCCTCGATAGTGCGGCCCTCTCACTGACTGACCCCTCGATAGTGCGGCCCTCTCACTGACTGACCCCTCGATAGTGCGGCCCTCTCACTGACTGACCCCTCGATAGTGCGGCCCTCTCACTGACTGACCCCTCGATAGTGCGGCCCTCTCACTGACTGACCCCTCGATAGTGCGGCCCTCTCACTGACTGACCCCTCGATAGTGCGGCCCTCTCACTGACTGACCCCTCGATAGTGCGGCCCTCTCACAGACTGACCCCTCGATAGTGCGGCCCTCTCACTGACTGACCCCTCGATAGTGCGGCCCTCTCACTGACTGACCCCTGGACAGTGCGGCCCTCTCACTGACTGACCCCTCGATAGTGCGGCCCTCTCACTGACTGACCCCTCGATAGTGCGGCCCTCTCACTGACTGACCCCTCGATAGTGCGGCCCTCTCACTGACTGACCCCTGGACAGTGCGGCCCTCTCACTGACTGACCCCTCGATAGTGTGGCCCTCTCACTGACTGACCCCTCGATAGTGCGGCCCTCTCACTGACTGACCCCTGGACAGTGCGGCCCTCTCACTGACTGACCCCTCGATAGTGCGGCCCTCTCACTGACTGACCCCTCGATAGTGCGGCCCTCTCACTGACTGACCCCTGGACAGTGCAGCCCTCTCACTGACTGACCCCTCGATAGTGCGGCCCTCTCACTGACTGACCCCTCGATAGTGCGGCCCTCTCACTGACTGACCCCTCGATAGTGCGGCCCTCTCACTGACTGACCCCTCGATAGTGCGGCCCTCTCACTGACTGACCCCTCGATAGTGCGGCCCTCTCACTGACTGACCCCTCGATAGTGCGGCCCTCTCACTGACTGACCCCTCGATAGTGCGGCCCTCTCACTGACTGACCCCTCGATAGTGCGGCCCTCTCACTGACTGACCCCTCGATAGTGCGGCCCTCTCACTGACTGACCCCTCGATAGTGCGGCCCTCTCACTGACTGACCCCTCGATAGTGCGGCCCTCTCACTGACTGACCCCTCGATAGTGCGGCCCTCTCACTGACTGACCCCTCGATAGTGCGGCCCTCTCACTGACTGACCCCTCGATAGTGCGGCCCTCTCACTGACTGACCCCTCGATAGTGCGGCCCTCTCACTGACTGACCCCTCGATAGTGCGGCCCTCTCACTGACTGACCCCTCGATAGTGCGGCCCTCTCACTGACTGACCCCTCGATAGTGCAGCCCTCTCACTGACTGACCCCTCGATAGTGCGGCCCCGTCACTGACTGACCCCTCGATAGTGCAGCCCTCTCACTGACTGACCCCTCGATAGTGCGGCCCTCTCACTGACTGACCCCTCGATAGTGCGGCCCTCTCACTGACTGACCCCTCGATAGTGCGGCCCTCTCACTGACTGACCCCTCGATAGTGCGGCCCCGTCACTGACTGACCCCTCGATAGTGCAGCCCTCTCACTGACTGACCCCTCGATAGTGCGTCCCTCTCACTGACTGACCCCTCGATAGTGCGGCCCTCTCACTGACTGACCCCTCGATAGTGCGGCCCTCTCACTGACTGACCCCTCGATAGTGCGGCCCTCTCACTGACTGACCCCTGGACAGTGCGGCCCTCTCACTGACTGACCCCTCGATAGTGCGGCCCTCTCACTGACTGACCCCTCGATAGTGCGGCCCTCTCACTGACTGACCCCTGGACAGTGCGGCCCTCTCACTGACTGACCCCTCGATAGTGCGGCCCTCTCACTGACTGACCCCTCGATAGTGCGGCCCTCTCACTGACTGACCCCTGGACAGTGCGGCCCTCTCACTGACTGACCCCTCGATAGTGCGGCCCTCTCACTGACTGACCCCTCGATAGTGCGGCCCTCTCACTGACTGACCCCTCGATAGTGCGGCCCTCTCACTGACTGACCCCTCGATAGTGCGGCCCTCTCACTGACTGACCCCTCGATAGTGCGGCCCTCTCACTGACTGACCCCTCGATAGTGCGGCCCTCTCACTGACTGACCCCTCGATAGTGCGGCCCTCTCACTGACTGACCCCTCGATAGTGCGGCCCTCTCACTGACTGACCCCTCGATAGTGCGGCCCTCTCACTGACTGACCCCTCGATAGTGCGGCCCTCTCACTGACTGACCCCTCGATAGTGCGGCCCTCTCACTGACTGACCCCTCGATAGTGCGGCCCTCTCACTGACTGACCCCTCGATAGTGCGGCCCTCTCACTGACTGACCCCTCGATAGTGCGGCCCTCTCACTGACTGACCCCTCGATAGTGCGGCCCTCTCACTGACTGACCCCTCGATAGTGCGGCCCTCTCACTGACTGACCCCTCGATAGTGCGGCCCCCTCACTGACTGACCCCTCGATAGTGCGGCCCTCTCACTGACTGACCCCTCGATAGTGCAGCCCTCTCACTGACTGACCCCTCGATAGTGCGGCCCTCTCACTGACTGACCCCTCGATAGTGCGGCCCTCTCACTGACTGACCCCTCGATAGTGCGGCCCTCTCACTGACTGACCCCTCGATAGTGCGGCCCCCTCACTGACTGACCCCTGGACAGTGCGGCCCTCTCACTGACTGACCCCTCGATAGTGCGGCCCTCTCACTGACTGACCCCTCGATAGTGCGGCCCTCTCACAGACTGACCCCTCGATAGTGCGGCCCTCTCACTGACTGACCCCTCGATAGTGCGGCCCCGTCACTGACTGACCCCTCGATAGTGCAGCCCTCTCACTGACTGACCCCTCGATAGTGCGTCCCTCTCACTGACTGACCCCTCGATAGTGCGGCCCTCTCACTGACTGACCCCTCGATAGTGTGGCCCTCTCACTGACTGACCCCTCGATAGTGCGGCCCTCTCACTGACTGACCCCTCGATAGTGCGGCCCTCTCACTGACTGACCCCTCGATAGTGCGGCCCTCTCACTGACTGACCCCTCGATAGTGCGGCCCTCTCACTGACTGACCCCTCGATAGTGCGGCCCTCTCACTGACTGACCCCTCGATAGTGCGGCCCCCTCACTGACTGACCCCTCGATAGTGCGGCCCTCTCACTGACTGACCCCTCGATAGTGCAGCCCTCTCACTGACTGACCCCTCGATAGTGCGGCCCCGTCACTGACTGACCCCTCGATAGTGCAGCCCTCTCACTGACTGACCCCTCGATAGTGCGTCCCTCTCACTGACTGACCCCTCGATAGTGCGGCCCTCTCACTGACTGACCCCTCGATAGTGCGGCCCTCTCACTGACTGACCCCTCGATAGTGCGGCCCCCTCACTGACTGACCCCTCGATAGTGCGGGTTACTCAGTGTGACTTTCTCTCTCTAGCTGGTGAAAGATTTGGGTGAATTTGAAACCTGACTGGTTTTTTGAAGGAAGTTTGATCCTCACCTGCTTCATAGGCCAGAGCTGTTCCCTTTGCCATGGATTTTTTGTAACACAGGTAGATTCCTGGCCCCCACTGTAAACACAGAGAAATTCACTGTTAAACCTGGCACCCTGTCCACAGACATCACTCTACACAGCAGACAGCTGGACCCTCACTCAACCCCACCCTAAATAACCCCCACACCCCCCCCCCCCGTTCACCCTACCCCGCACCCCCCCCCCGTACCTTCCCCCGTTCACCCCCTCCGCACCTCCCCCCATTCACCCTCCCCCGCACCTTCCCCCGTTCACCCCCTCCGCACCTCCCCCCATTCACCCCCTCCGCACCTCCCCCCATTCACCCCCACCGTTCACCCTACCCCGCACCCCCCCCCGTACCTTCCCCCGTTCACCCTCCCCCGCACCTCCCCCCGTACCTTCCCCCGTTCACCCCCTCCGCACCTCCCCCGGTTCGCCCCCCCCTCACCTCCCCCAGTTCACCCTCCCCCACACCTCCCCCTGTTCCCCCCTCCCCTCCCCCACACCTCCCCCCGTTCTCCCTCCACTCAACCCCCCTGTTCCCCCCTCCCCTCCCCCACACCCCCCTGTTCACCCTCCCCGCACCCCCCCATTCCTCCTCCACGCAACCACCCCATTCCCCCTTCCCCCAATTCTCTCCGCCTCCCACTCCCCCAATACCCTCCCCACAGCCCTCCATTTCCCCTAAATCCCCAGACTTGTGCCTAGCTGATGATCGATAGGCTGTGGGGAGTCAGGAGGTGAGTGAATCTCTGCAGGATTCCCAGTCTCTGACTGTGTTTATAGGCCTGGGTTTCAGTTCAGTTTCTGATCGCTGCAACCTTCTACTCCTCTGGCGTCAGTCTAAAGAGGACTGCATGATTCTGGGCAATACCATGCTAATTTCTGACTTTATCTCCCGTTGTATAAAACGCAGTCACTTCAATACAGCTAGCCTGTCCAATTCAGTAATAATCTTATTGAGGCCACTCTTCTATCGCTGAGCACCCTTTATTTACAATGTGTTCAGAGTTCTGTATAGCAGTCACAGAGTGCGGGTCAGCCCCTAATCTATCGACTGACTGCCTCGGAGAAACCAGCTGGTCTTAAATCCCCCCACCCTGGCTACTCATTCTCCATAGGGCCAATCTCCACTCACCCTAATAGGGTAAAAACCCCACCAACACCTCTACTTTCTCAGAAGACTAAGGAAATTTGGCATGTCAGCTGCAACTCTCACCAACTTTTACAGATGCATTAAAGAAAGCATTCTTTCTGGTTGTATCACAGCTTGGTATGGGCTCCTGCTCTGCCCAAGACCACAAGGAACTACAAAAGGGTTGTGAAAGTAGCCCAATCCATCACACAAACCAGCCTCCTGTCCATTGACTCTGTCTACACTTCCTGCTGCCTCGGGAAAAGCAGCCAGCATAATCAAGGACCCCCCCCCACGCACCCCAAATACACTCTCTTCAATTGGGAATAAAGTACAGAAGCCTGAGGTCACGTACCAATAGTTCTGGTCACCCTATTATAGAAAGGATATTATTAAACTAGAAAGAGTGCTGAAAGGAGTTACTAGGATGCTACCAGGACTTGGTGGTTTGAGTTATAAGGAGAGGCTGGATAGACTGGGACTTTTTCCTCTGGAGCGTTGGAGGCTGAGGGGTGATCTTATGGAGGTCTATAAAATAATGGGGGGCACAGATCAGATAGATAGTCAATATCTTTTCCCAAAGGTAGGGGAGTCTCGAGGGCATAGGTTTAAGGTGAGAGGGGAGAGGTACAAAAGGGTCCAGAGGGGCAATTTTTTCCACACACAGGGTGGTGAGTGTCTGGAACAAGCTGCCAGAGGCAGTAGTAGAGGCAGGGACAATTTTATCTTTTAAAAAGCATTTAGACAGTTACATTGGTACAATGGGTATAGAGGCTTATGGGCCAAACGCGGGCAATTGGAGCTACTTAATGGTTTAAAAAAAGGGCAGCGTGGACAGGTTGGGCCGAAGGGCCTGTTTCCATGCTGTAAACCTCTATGACTCTGGGTGCTGATCATGCAGACTGGCTTCGATTAACCAACACAAGGACACCTCCTTCTACTGGGAAAAAGATACAAAAGCCTGAGGTCACGTACCGATGGACTCAAGAACAGCTTCTTCCCTGCTGCTGTCAGACTTTTGAATGGACCTACCTCGCATTAAGTTGATCTTTCTCTACACCCTTGCTGTGACTGTAACATTACATTCTGCACCCTCTCCTTTCCTTCTCTATGAACGGTATGCTGTCTGTATAGCGTGCAAGAAACAATACTTTTCACGGTATCCCAATACATGTGACAATAATAAATCAAATTAAAGCATAACACTATATTCTGCACTCTCCTTTCCTTCTCCACTATGTACTCTATGAACTGTATGCTTTGCCTGTGTAATGCGCAAGAAACAATATTTTTCACAGTATATTCATACATGTGACAATAATAAATCAAATCAAAAGTCGACTCGAATTCTACAAGGCAGATGGAAGAATCTATTTATGGTCCCCTGTGGCCGGTGTAACTAATTACTTCATTTTATTACAATCATAACCCTCTGAATCACTCAGTTGTCTTTTCCTTCAATTAAACGTCATCTCACGTGGAAAAGAAAACAGACACTCAGTGTCTAAGTTACTGGTTACAAACTCCGACAGAAGCAGCAGATATCTGAGTGAGATAAACACACACAGAGCGGAATGGGTTAAAAATAATCTCAAATTGGACACTCTGGGCGTGAACAAGGGTTTCTTCAGTTCAACACAGACTGCGGCACGAGTGAATGAGAAGTCAGTCACTCTCTGACGGGGATCTGACCTATTCCAGGACGTGCAGGAACACACCCATTTCCGGAAATCTCACATCAGCAAGACTACAGCACAGATTCGCAACCAGACACAAGCAAAGCCAGCCACAGACTGAACAACTGACAACTCGATAGCGCAGCACAGTGACTGACTGATCCCTGGACAGTGCGGCCCTCTCACAGACTGACCCCTCGATAGTGCAGCCCTCTCACTGACTGACCCCTCGATAGTGCGGCCCTCTCACTGACTGACCCCTCGATAGTGCGGCCCTCTCACTGACTGACCCCTCGACAGTGCGGCCCTCTCACTGTGGGTCTGTTGCACTGTTTCAGTAACCCACTCACCATGCCAGTGTTGAGGTTCTTGTCCACTTTACAGAAGGTATGTGGGGGTGTCTCTCCCTTGCTGGGCATTATAATACAGATATCAGTGACGGCCAGCGTACTGTGGGCCTGACACTCAGTCGCTCTGCGATACGTGATGAAGGAGCGTTGTTGTAGGCTGGACCCCCCACCGCTGATGTGCGCTGCCCGGCTGTACGGGGTGGTCTCGATAATACTGCATCCCGGCTTCAGTCTGTCCTTCCCTTCACACAGGACCCTGCGGTTAAACACAACAGCTCAGAGTCTGTCCTATCGCCCTGAGTAACACACACACCCCACCCACTCACCCCGAGTAACACACACACACCCCACCCACTCACCCCGAGTAACACACACACACACAGCCCACCCACTCACCCCGAGTAATACACACACACAGCCCACCCACTCACTCCGAGTAATGCACACACCCCACCCATTCACCCCGAGTAACACACACACAGCCCACCCACTCACTCCGAGTAATGCACACACCCCACCCATTCACCCCGAGTAACACACACACAGCCCACCCACTCACCCCGAGTAACACACACACAGCCCACCCACTCACCCCGAGTAACACACACACAGCCCACCCACTCACCCCGAGTAATACACACACACAGCCCACCCACTCACCCCGAGTAATACACACACACCCCACCCACTCACCCCGAGTA
The DNA here is from genome assembly GCF_965287045.1 of Carcharhinus amblyrhynchos. Taxonomy (NCBI): domain Eukaryota; kingdom Metazoa; phylum Chordata; class Chondrichthyes; order Carcharhiniformes; family Carcharhinidae; genus Carcharhinus; species Carcharhinus amblyrhynchos. The sequence continues at coordinate 16,183 of NW_027650393.1, forward strand.
TCACACACACACACACAGCCCACCCACTCACCCCGAGTAATACACACACACAGCCCACCCACTCACCCCGAGTAATACACACACAGCCCACCCACTCACCCCGAGTAACACACACACACAGCCCACCCACTCACCCCGAGTAACACACACACACAGCCCACCCACTCACCCCGAGTAACACACACACAGCCCACCCACTCACCCCGAGTAACACACACACAGCCCACCCACTCACCCTGAGTAACACACACACACAGCCCACCCACTCACCCCGAGTAACACACACACAGCCCACCCACTCACCCCGAGTAACACACACACACAGCCCACCCACTCACCCCGAGTAACACACACACAGCCCACCCACTCACCCCGAGTAACACACACACAGCCCACCCACTCACCCCGAGTAACACACACACAGCCCACCCACTCACCCCGAGTAACACACACACACAGCCCACCCACTCACCCCGAGTAACACACACACAGCCCACCCACTCACCCCGAGTAATACACACACACAGCCCACCCACTCACCCCGAGTAACACACACACAGCCCACCCACTCACCCCGAGTAACACACACACAGCCCACCCACTCACCCCGAGTAACACACACACAGCCCACCCACTCACCCCGAGTAACACACACACACAGCCCACCCACTCACCCCGAGTAACACACACACAGCCCACCCACTCACCCCGAGTAATACACACACACAGCCCACCCACTCACCCCGAGTAATACACACACACAGCCCACCCACTCACCCCGAGTAACACACACACAGCCCACCCACTCACCCCGAGTAATACACACACAGCCCACCCACTCACCCCGAGTAATACACACACAGCCCACCCACTCACCCCGAGTAACACACACACAGCCCACCCACTCACCCCGAGTAATACACACACACAGCCCACCCACTCACCCCGAGTAATACACACACACAGCCCACCCACTCACCCCGAGTAACACACACACAGCCCACCCACTCACCCCGAGTAACACACACACAGCCCACCCACTCACCCCGAGTAATACACACACAGCCCACCCACTCACCCCGAGTAACACACACACAGCCCACCCACTCACCCTGAGTAACACACACACACCCCACCCACTCACCCCGAGTAACACACACACACAGCCCACCCACTCACCCCGAGTAATACACACACACAGCCCACCCACTCACCCCGAGTAACACACACACACAGCCCACCCACTCACCCCGAGTAACACACACACAGCCCACCCACTCACCCCGAGTAATACACACACACAGCCCACCCACTCACCCCGAGTAATACACACACACAGCCCACCCACTCACCCCGAGTAACACACACACAGCCCACCCACTCACCCCGAGTAATACACACACAGCCCACCCACTCACCCCGAGTAATACACACACAGCCCACCCACTCACCCCGAGTAACACACACACAGCCCACCCACTCACCCCGAGTAACACACACACAGCCCACCCACTCACCCCGAGTAATACACACACACAGCCCAAACACTTACCCCGAGTAACACACACACAGCCCACCCACTCACCCCGAGTAATACACACACACAGCCCACCCACTCACTCCGAGTAATGCACACACCCCACCCACTCACCCCGAGTAACACACACACAGCCCACCCACTCACCCCGAGTAATACACACACACAGCCCACCCACTCACCCCGAGTAATACACACACAGCCCACCCACTCACCCCGAGTAATACACACACAGCCCACCCACTCACCTGTGGAACACCCTGGGTGGGGGTGGGTGGGTTGGTTGGGGTGGGTGGGGGTGGGTGGGTGGGGGTGGGTGGGTTGGGTTGTGGAGGGTGGGTTGGGTTGTTGGGGGGGGGGGTTGTGTGGGGGGGTGGGGGGGTTGTGTGGGGGGGTGGGGGGGTTGTGGAGGGGGGGGTGGGTTGTGGAGGGGGGGGTGGGTTGTGGAGGGGGGGGTGGGTTGTGGGGGTGGGTATTTTGGGCTGAGTGTAGGCAGTGAGTCAGAACGCCACATTTAGAAATATCGACGGAAATGGAAGCAGCTTTTTAAAAATAACTCATCTCCATAGCAACCATGTCGAGTGGGGGTAATCAGGGAAAGTCCCAAACCCACACCCTGCAAACAGGACACAGGGCCCCCTCCCCACCCCGGGAAACACCCCCTCCCTGCCCCCGGGCCGGGACACGGGGCCCCCTCCCCACCCCGGGAAACACCCCCTCCCCGCCCCGCCCCGGGACACGAGGCCCCCTCCCCGCCCCGGGAAACAGGGCCCCCTCCCCACCCCCGGCCGGGACACAGGGCCCCCTCCCCACCCCGGGAAACACCCCCTCCCTGCCCCCGGGCCGGGACACAGGGCCCCCTCCCCGCCCCGGGAAACACCCCCTCCCTGCCCCCGGGCCGGGACACAGGGCCCCCTCCCCGCCCCGGGCCGAGACACAGGGCCCCCTCCCCGCCCCGGGCCGGGACACAGGGCCCCCTCCCCACCCCGGGAAACACCCCCTCCCCGCCCCGCCCCGGGACACAGGGCCCCCTCCCTGCCCCAGGAAACACCCCCTCCCCGCCCCGGGCCGGGACACAGGGCCCCCTCCCCGCCCCGGGACACAGGGCCCCCTCCCCACCCCGGGAAACACCCCCTCCCCACCCCGGGCCGGGACACGGGGCCCCCTCCCCGCCCCGGGAAACGGCCCCCCACCCACCACACCTCCTTTCGGCCTGGGAAACGCCCCCTCCTGGGAAACGGCCCCCACCCCCCGGCCCGGGAAACGGCACCCCCCCCCCCCGCCCATCCTGGGAAACGGCCCCCTCCCCTGCTCCAGCCCAGGAAACGCACCCCCCGCCCCAAAAAAACCATGACTCCCCCTCCACTGCCCTGCCAAACCCAGGAAAACCTCACCCCCACATCAGCCTCAGACCAGGACCATTACACAAGGACAGGAGGCCATTCAGCCCCTCTCCCCAGCCTGTTACACAGGAACAGGCCATTCAGCCCCTCTCCCCAGCCTGTTACACAGGAACAGGCCATTCAGCCCCTCTCCCCAGCCTGTTACACAGGAACAGGCCATTCAGCCCCTCTCCCCAGCCTGTTACACAGGAGCAGGAGGCCATTCAGCCCCTCTCCCCAGCCTGTTACACAGGAACAGGCCATTCAGCCCCTCTCTCCAGCCTGTTACACAGGAGCAGGAGGCCATTCAGCCCCTCTCTCCAGCCTGTTACACAGGAGCAGGAGGCCCTGTTCAGCCTGTATCTGATTGACCTGTCTGTACTGATTGCTGGGGACTGACCCGAGATCGATGAGTGGGAGTTTCTCCCTGCTCCGCCTGTAACACAGGAACATGTGGGAGGTAGTGAGCAGGCCACAGTTGAGGTCGGCAGAGTGTCCAGTTATGGTGGTCTCGATGCAGGTGAAACCTTCAGGGACCTCCTCGCCCTGAGAGCGGATGATGATGGCCACATCAGCGATGGGTTCCAGAGGCCGGGCCAGTTTAGGGGTGCCCTCCTCCAGGGGCTTGGACGTGTCAGTCAGGCCGGCCACCACAAAGTAGTCGACAAGCTGAGGCACATTGTCCTCTGCCATGGCTAAACTCCCAGCACCTGGAGAAAACAGGGGAACAAATTAGCACTGCTGACAACACCCCTCCGATCGCGATAGATCCCAGCTGTGACCAGAACACGACATTCTGCACCCTCTCCTTTCCTTCTCTATCAACGGTATGCTTTATCTGTATAGAGTGCAAGAAACAATACTTTCCACTGTATCCCCATACACGTGACAACAATAAATCAAATTCTTTTCCATCTCCCCTCAGTACTCTATGAATGGTATGCTTTCTCTGTATAGTGCGCAAGAAACAATACTTTTCACTGTGTCCCAATACATGTGACAATAATAAATCAAATCAAAAGCCTGTTTCCCCCTCTGTCCAGCCACACCCTCCATCAGTGTTCCCAGAGGTCACCCAGACTCGAAACGCTGGCTCGATTCTCTCTCCACAGATCGCTGAGATTTTCCAGCATTCTCCACTTTTGTCCCAACGGAGAGTTAGACAGGGTAGATTCAGAAAGAATGTTCCCGATGGCAGAAGGAGTCCAGGACCTGGGGGGGGGGTGGGATCACAGTCTGGAGGTGGTGGAAGCAGGTACACTGACAATTTAAGGGACATCTGGATGGGAAGGTGGATAGGGAGAGAATAGAGGGATACAGACTGAGTAAGTTTGGTCAGGGCATTACGACTGGCACAGGTTTGGAGGGGCTGAAGGGCCTGTTCCTGCGCTGTACTGTTCCTTGTTTCTTTGGGAACTGAGGTGAGGAGAGATGTCTTCACCCAGAGGGTGGGGAATGTGTGGAATTCACTCCCACAGAAAGGAGTTGAGGCCAAAATGTTGTGTGTTTTCAAGAAGAAATTAGATACAAGTCTTGGGGCGAAAGGGATATGGGGGGGGGGGAGAGGGATCAGAATATAGAATTCGATGATCAGCCATGATCAAAATGGATGGCAGGTTTGAGGGGCTGAATGGCCTCCTCCTGCTTCTAGTTTCTATGTTCCCAGGTAACCCAGAGTGGGCTGATGGTGTCCACAGTCAAATAGCACACCAACCCTCGACTGGGGGCTGCAGAGGCGAGGGTGTTCAGCTGGGATGTGGGATCTGCCTGTCCCCAGGTATTCTGGTCAGGATAAAGAGGCACAGAGGTTTATAACATGGAAACAGGCCCCACGGCCCAACTTCTCCAGGCCACCCTTTTCTCCAGCTAGTCCCAATTGGGCTGCCTCTCAGCGCCAGGGACCCGGGTTCGATTCCCAGCAGCACGGTGACACAGTGGGTTAGCGCTGCTGTCTCACAGCACCAGGGACCCGGGTTCGATTCCCAGCAGCACGGTGACACAGTGGGTTAGCACTGCTGTCTCACAGCGCCAGGGACCCGGGTTCGATTCCCAGCAGCACGGTGACACAGTGGGTTAGCACTGCTGTCTCACAGCGCCAGGGACCCGGGTTCGATTCCCAGCAGCACGGTGACACAGTGGGTTAGCGCTGCTGTCTCACAGCGCCAGGGACCCGGGTTCGATTCCCAGCAGCACGGTGACACAGTGGGTTAGCGCTGCTGTCTCACAGCACCAGGGACCCGGGTTCGATTCCCAGCAGCACGGTGACACAGTGGGTTAGCACTGCTGTCTCACAAGGCCAGGGACCCGGGTTCGATTCCCAGCAGCACGGTGACACAGTGGGTTAGCGCTGCTGTCTCACAGCGCCAGGGACCCGGGTTCGATTCCCAGCAGCACGGTGACACAGTGGGTTAGCGCTGCTGTCTCACAGCACCAGGGACCCGGGTTCGATTCCCAGCAGCACGGTGACACAGTGGGTTAGCACTGCTGTCTCACAAGGCCAGGGACCCGGGTTCGATTCCCAGCAGCACGGTGACACAGTGGGTTAGCACTGCTGCCTCACAGCGTCAGGGACCCGGGTCCGATTCCTGGTTTGGGTCACTGTCTGTGCGGAGTCTGCACGTTCTCCCCATGTCTGTGTGGGTTTCCTCCGGGTGCTCCGGTATCCTTCCACAGTCTGAAAGACGTACTGGTTAGGGTGCATTGACCTGAACAGGCACCAAACTGTGGTGACAAAGGGACTTTCACATTAACTTTATTGCAGTGTTAATGTAATCCTTACTTGTGACGAGTAAATGAATTTCACTTCAATTACCCGTGCTTGGCTCATATCCCTCTATACCCATCTTACCCATGGAACTGTCTAAATACTTTTTAAAAGACAAAATCAACTACTGCTCTGGCAGCTCGTTCCAGACACTCACCACCCTCTGTGTGAAAAAAATTGCCCCTCTGGACCCTTTTGTATCTCTCCCCTCTCACCTTAAGCCTATGCCCTTGAGTTTTAGACTCCCCTACCTTTGGGAAAAGATATTGACTATCTGTGCTGATCTGTGCCCCTCATTATTTTATAGACCGCTGTAAGATCACCCCTCAGCCTCCTACGCTCCAGAGAAAAAAGTCCCAGTTTATTCAGCTCCTCCTTATAACTCAAACCATCAAGTCTCGGTAGCATCCTAGTAAATCTTTACTGCACTCTTTCTAGTTTAATAATATCCTTTCAATAATAAGGTGATCAGTGCTACACGCAGTATTCCAAGTGTAGCCTTACCAATGTCTTGTATAACTTCAACAATACATCCCAACTCCTGTATTCAGTATGAGATAGAGAGGCTATGAGTACTGCCTTGGTAAGGATATTCCACACTGCATTATTCTCACAGCCCTGATCGTTGGGAGGGACAGGGAGAGGTAATGTTCCAACAAGAGAAGAGAAACTGCAGAGATGATACCATCGGGGGTGTGAGGGGATTTTAGACACAGGAGAAATACCACAAACAGAGAAATGTGAGTGAAAATAGAGAGGCTCACAACAGGAAACAGTTCAGTTATACAGTGACAGATCCATCCCAACCAATACTGCACCCAGTGTTATATAGCGAAAGGCCCACCTCCCAAATTACTGTACCCCAGTGTTATACAGCGACAGACCCGTCCCCCACCAGTACTGTACCCCAGTGTTATACAGCGACAGACCCGTCCCCCACCAGTACTGTACCCCAGTGTTATACAGCGACAGACCCGTCCCCCACCAGTACTGTACCCCAGTGTTATACAGCGACAGATCCGTCCCCACCAGTACTGTACCCCAGTGTTATACAGCGACAGACCCGTCCCCCACCAGTACTGTACCCCAGTGTTATACAGCGACAGACCCGTCCCCCACCAGTACTGTACCCCAGTGTTATACAGCGACAGACCCGTCCACACCAGTACTGTACCCCAGTGTTATACAGTGACAGACCCGTCCCCACCAGTACTGTACCCCAGTGTTATACAGCGACAGACCCGTCCCCCACCAGTACTGTACCCCAGTGTTATACAGCGACAGACCCGTCCCCCACCAGTACTGTACCCCAGTGTTATACAGCGACAGACCCGTCCCCCACCAGTACTGTACCCCAGTGTTATACAGCGACAGACCCGCCCCCACCAGTACTGTACCCCAGTGTTATACAGCGACAGACCCGTCCCCACCAGTACTGTACCCCAGTGTTATACAGCGACAGACCCGTCCTCACCAGCACAGTACCCCAGTGTTATACAGCGACAGACCCGTCCCCGCCAGTACTGTACTCCAGTGTTATACAGCGACAGACCCGTCCCCACCAGTACTGTACCCCAGTGTTATACAGCGACAGACCCGTCCCCCACCAGTACTGTACCCCAGTGTTATACAGCGACAGACCCGTTCCCACCAGTACTGTACCCCAGTGTTATACAGCGACAGATCCGTCCCCACCAGTACTGTACCCCAGTGTTATACAGCGACAAACCCGTCCCCACCAGTACTGTACCCCAGTGTTATACAGTGACAGATCCGTCCCCACCAGTACTGTACCCCGGTGTTATACAGAGACAGACCCGTCCCCACCAGTACTGTACCCCAGTGTTATACAGCGACAGACCCGTCCCCCACCAGTACTGTACCCCAGTGTTATACAGCGACAGATCCGTCCCCACCAGTACTGTACCCCAGTGTTATACAGAGACAGACCCGTCCCCACCAGTACTGTACCCCAGTGTTATACAGCGACAGACCCGTCCCCACCAGTACTGTACCCCAGTGTTATACAGCGACAGACCCGTCCCCCACCAGTACTGTACCCCAGTGTTATACAGCGACAGACCCGTCCCCACCAGTACTGCACCCCAGTGTTATACAGAGACAGACCCGTCCCCACCAGTACTGTACCCCAGTGTTATACAGCGACAGACCCGTCCCCCACCAGTACTGTACCCCAGTGTTATACAGCGACAGACCCGTCCCCACCAGTACTGTACCCCAGTGTTATACAGTGACAGACCCGTCCCCACCAGTACTGTACCCCAGTGTTATACAGCGACAGACCCGTCCCCACCAGTACTGTACCCCAGTGTTATACAGCGACAGACCCGTCCCCACCAGAACTGTACCCTAACACATACAATCTATCAGTACTCAGCCTGTTTTGGTAAATGTTATCGGAACATTAAGTCTGATTCTTTCTCTGTGATCTGATAGAATAACTGTGTCTTTCCAGGATTTGTGGTTGTTTTATACAGCTGTGTGTTCACCTCAGTCCCCGGGCAAGCGAGAGGGGGGTGCTAAAGTGTGAAAGTTGCAGTCAGCGTGTCAGATCGGACTGCGGTCAGCGGCCGTCACCCTACAGCTGGAAAGTCGCTTGCCCGTCTGAATCAAAGGCCGGCCCTAACAGGTTTACATTGGAGACTGTGCAGAAGCAGACGCTCTCTTGGGAGCACAGCTCCGCAGGGTAGACAGCAAGCCACAAAACAAGCAGGCTGCACAGGCCCCCAGCCTCCATACAAAGCCCAATCCTTACCGAAATAAGCAGGCAGCAACTCAGCGTGGCTGCATTCATCCCACAGTCCAGATTAGAGAGGTGAAGAACAGTACTAAAGGCAGCTCCTTGGATCAGTGCCAACAGCAGAGGCACACGCTCGGTACTGCTGACTCTCTTCCCCCTATCTGACTCTCGCTTCCTCCTTTCTGTCCATCTTTGCTGCAGCTTCTCTCTGAATTCACCCTTCCCCTTAATTCATATTCTCTGTCTTGTACCCCAGTGAGAGTCAGCACCTTCAGGAGAGGGAGAGAGACCCTGTACCCCAGTGAGAGTCAGCACCTTCAGGAGAGGAGGGGGACCCTGTACCCCAGTGAGAGTCAGCAGCTTCAGGAGAGGAGGGAGACCCTGTACCCCAGTGAGAGTCAGCACCTTCAGGAGAGGGAGAGAGACCCTGTACCCCAGTGAGAGTCAGCACCTTCAGGAGAGGGAGAGAGACCCTGTACCCCAGTGAGAGTCAGGAGAGGAGGGAGACCCTGTACCCCAGTGAGAGTCAGCACCTTCAGGAGAGGAGGGAGACCCTGTACCCCAGTGAGAGTCAGCACCTTCAGGAGAGGAGGGGGGACCCTGTACCCCAGTGAGAGTCAGCACCTTCAGGAGAGGAGGGGGGACCCTGTACCCCAGTGAGAGTCAGCACCTTCAGGAGAGGAGGGAGACCCTGTACCCCAGTGAGAGTCAGCACCTTCAGGAGAGGAGGGAGACCCTGTACCCCAGTGAGAGTCAGCACCTTCAGGAGAGGAGGGAGACCCTGTACCCCAGTGAGAGTCAGCACCTTCAGGAGAGGAGGGAGACCCTGTACCCCAGTGAGAGTCAGCACCTTCAGGAGAGGAGGGGGACCCTGTACCCCAGTGAGAGTCAGCACCTTCAGGAGAGGAGGGGGGACCCTGTACCCCAGTGAGAGTCAGCACCTTCAGGAGAGGAGGGAGGGACCCTGTACCCCAGTGAGAGTCAGCACCTTCAGGAGAGGAGGGGGACCCTGTACCCCAGTGAGAGTCAGCACCTTCAGGAGAGGAGGGGGACCCTGTACCCCAGTGAGAGTCAGCACCTTCAGGAGAGGAGGGGGACCCTGTACCCCAGTGAGAGTCAGCACCTTCAGGAGAGGAGGGGGACCCTGTACCCCAGTGAGAGTCAGCACCTTCAGGAGAGGAGGGGGGACCCTGTACCCCAGTGAGAGTCAGCACCTTCAGGAGAGGAGGGAGACCCTGTACCCCAGTGAGAGTCAGCACCTTCAGGAGAGGAGGGGGGACCCTGTACCCCAGTGAGAGTCAGCACCTTCAGGAGAGGAGGGAGACCCTGTACCCCAGTGAGAGTCAGCACCTTCAGGAGAGGAGGTGGGGGGACGGGGTGGGGGGGAAGCCCGAATTGTGAAGCTTGCTGTCAGTGAGGATGATGTGCGGTGCCAGCGCTGACTGCCAGGGTTCCTTGGTGCCTGGTACAGAACTGTCTCCTTTATCGCTTTGTAGGCCGAGACAGACTGTCCATTCAGTTCAGGGTGATCCTTCTCTGTCTCTCTCTCTCTCTCTCCCACAGGGAAGGGAACACACACTGGGAAAGTTCAGCACGTTTAACCCAGTCTCTGTTCACTCACCAGTTCGAAGCAAAATACCGCAGATACTGGAATCCAAAACTAAAACAGAAAATGCTGGAAAATCTCAGCCAGTCTGACAGCATCTGTGGAGAGAGGATAGAGCCAGCATTTCGAGTCTGGGTGACCCTTCCTGAGAGCTCAGCACTCTGGCACCTAATTGGAGAGATTCCATCCACCCCAATCAGAAACACATATGCTACCCAGGACACGGGAGACAGAACTGGTTTTATCCCAGTAAACACTGGCGAGATTCAAATGTCTGACTGAGCAATACATTCACTTACTGTGAGGGTGGCAAACACTCTCAGGACTGTACCCCAGTGAGAGTCAGCACCTTCAGGAGAGGAGGGGGACCCTGTACCCCAGTGAGAGTCAGCACCTTCAGGAGAGGAGGGAGACCCTGTACCCCAGTGAGAGTCAGCACCTTCAGGAAAGGGGTCCTGTGCCCCAGTGAGTCCCTGATACTCACCCTCTCCAGACACCATTTCAGCAGGGAATGTTGGAAAGAATTTCTTCCGTTCTGACCACAGCAACACTGTCCCCACCCCTCACTGCAAATCTAGCGAAACGCTTTGTAACTTCGGTTTGTTTGACAAATTTCTGTCTTGAGAGTTCAACGCTGAACCCAACGTCAGTACTGCAGGAAATTGTGCAACCTGCCCCCTCCCTGGTCCCCACTTCAGTCTGGCCCTCCCATCAGTGGGTGAGGCTTGTTCCTCTCAGCTGTGGGCATGCATCTACACGCACTGAATGGTCTGGGCTTACCTCACTGTTTAAGCCATCCATCTGTTGTCCGCTATGCTGAGATTGTCACAAAGCACAGGCGCTTGTTCATCGTGAGGTTACGTCTGAGGCAAGACATCGCGAGCAGATTCAAGGAGGGACTTTTTCACCCAGAGGGTGGTGGGGAACTCGCTGCCTGTAAGGGAGGTAGAGACAGGAACCCTGACTACATGTGGACAAGCACTCAAAACACCGCAAGGAACAAAGTGCTGGAAAATGGGATTAGAAGAGATCGGTGCCCAATGACCAGCGATGGGCCAAAGGGCCTCATTCTGTGCAGTAAAGCTCTGACCTGGGCCTCAGACCTTCCCCAGGGGACTGTGTGCCTGTGACCACCCATCAATGGGGAACCCAGGAGTCGCAGCACTCTCGGGCTCCCTAACTTTGGGTGGCGTCACATATCATTATCGAATCCCCACAATGCAGAAGGAGGCCATTCAGCCCATCGAGTCTGCACTGAACACAATCCCACCCAGAGCCTGGCACAATGGTTACCACAGCACCAGGGACCTGGGTTTGATTCCTGGTTTGGGTCACTGTCTGTGCGGAGCTTGTACGTTCTCCCCGTGTCTGCGTGGGTTTCCTCAGGGTGCTCCGGTTTCCTCCCACAGTCTGAAAGATGTGCTGGTTAGGGTACATTGACCGTGCTAAATTCTCCCTCAGTGTAACCTGAACAGGGGTGTGGTGACTCGGGGATTTTCACAGTAACTTCATTGCAGTGTTAATGTAAGCTGTACTTGTGACATGAATAAACTTTACCTATCCCCATAACGCTACACATTTACCCGCCTAACCGCCCTGACATAAAGGGGCAATTTAGCACGGCCAATCCCCCAACCCACACATCTGTGGACTATGGGAGGAAACCCATGCAGACACGGGGAGAACGTGCAGACTCTGCACAGACAGTGACACAACCAGGAATCGAACCCGGGTCCCTGGCGCTGTGAGGCAGCAGTGCTAACCCACTGTGTCACCGTGCTGCCGGGAATCGAACCCGGGTCCCTGGCACTGTGAGACAGCAGTGCTAACCCACTGTGTCACCGTGCTGCTGGGAATCGAACCCGGGTCCCTGGCGCTGTGAGACAGCAGTGCTAACCCACTGTGTCACCGTGCTGCTGGGAATCGAACCCGGGTCCCTGGCACTGTGAGACAGCAGTGCTAACCCACTGTGTCACCATGCCATCCTCAGCAACTGAATTATTCCCAGGTTGGGACCCAAGCCTCGTTTCCAGGGTAATCCCCGCTTCCGGTACATGGCTGTGGTCAGCTAGCCCAGGATGGTTCAATAACACGGGGTGGAGAGGTTCTGCTCCAGTTCAAAATAATGTGGAGACAGCAAAGGGCAACAGAAAAGGAAGGAGTGGTTCGATTCCCAGCTTGGGTCACTGTCTGTGTGGCGTCTGCTTGGGTTTCCTCCGGTTTCCTCCCACAGTTTGGAAGATGTGCTGGCTGGGAACTGTAGCCATGCTAAATTGCCCCTTAATGTCCCAAGATGCACAGGTTAGAGAGATTGGCAGGGTAAATATGTGGGATATGGGGATTGGGTTTGGATAGGATTGTGGACAGTGCAGACTCAATGGCCCGAATGGCCTCCCTCTGGAATGTAGGGATTCTGTGAGCGATCCCATGGCAGGACTGGAGGGAGAGAAGGGTGGCACAGTGAGGAAGGGAGCAGAAGGATGTAGGGCAGATAGGACTTACAGGACAGAAGGGGGGACCCTGTACCCCAGTGAGAGTCAGCACCTTCAGGAGAGGAGGGAGTCCCTGTACCCCAGTGAGAGTCAGCACCTTCAGGAGAGGAGAGAGGCCCTGTACCCCAGTGAGAGTCAGCACCTTCAGGAGAGGAGGGAGACCCTGTACCCCAGTGAGAGTCAGCGCCTTCAGGAGAGGAGGGGGACCCTGTACCCCAGTGAGAGTCAGCACCTTCAGGAGAGGAGGGAGACCCTGTACCCCAGTGAGAGTCAGCACCTTCAGGAGAGGAGGGAGACCCTGTACCCCAGTGAGAGTCAGCACCTTCAGGAGAGGAGGGGGACCCTGTACCCCAGTGAGAGTCAGCACCTTCAGGAGAGGAGGGAGACCCTGTACCCCAGTGAGAGTCAGCACCTTCAGGAGAGGAGGGGGACCCTGTACCCCAGTGAGAGTCAGCACCTTCAGGAGAGGAGGGAGACCCTGTACCCCAGTGAGAGTCAGCACCTTCAGGAGAGGAGGGGGGAGTCCCTGTACCCCAGTGAGAGTCAGCACCTTCAGGAGAGGAGGGAGACCCTGTACCCCAGTGAGAGTCAGCGCCTTCAGGAGAGGAGGGAGACCCTGTACCCCAGTGAGAGTCAGCACCTTCAGGAGAGGAGGGAGACCCTGTACCCCAGTGAGAGTCAGCACCTTCAGGAGAGGAGGGGGAACCTGTACCCCAGTGAGAGTCAGCACCTTCAGGAGAGGAGGGGGACCCTGTGCCCCAGTGAGAGTCAGCACCTTCAGGAGAGGAGGGGGACCCTGTACCCCAGTGAGAGTCAGCACCTTCAGGAGAGGAGGGGGGACCCTGTACCCCAGTGAGAGTCAGCACCTTCAGGAGAGGAGGGGGACCCTGTACCCCAGTGAGAGTCAGCACCTTCAGGAGAGGAGAGAGACCCTGTACCCCAGTGAGAGTCAGCACCTTCAGGAGAGGAGGGAGACCCTGTACCCCAGTGAGAGTCAGCACCTTCAGGAGACGAGGGAGACCCTGTACCCCAGTGAGAGTCAGCACCTTCAGGAGAGGAGGGAGACCCTGTAGCTTCGGGTTGTGCCCCTCTCCAGGCCCGTTATCCCCGGGTTGGCTCCTTACCACAAGCTCCATCCCTCTGTTGTCTCCCCGGCCGCTGCTCCGCCTGTGCGCCGAGGCCCCGCTGTTGACAAGCGGCCGCTGCCCGGGGAGACGGCGCTGCCTGCCGGCTGAGGGAGGAGGGGGAGCCCGGCACACCGCCCCCAGCGGCCGGGAGGAGTCACAGCACCCACTGCCCCCAGCGGCCGGGAGGAGTCATTGCACCCACTGCCCCCAGCGGCCTGGAGGAGTCACTGCACCCACTGCCCCCAGCGGCCGCGGGGAGTCACTACACCCACTACCTCCGGCAGCCGAAAGGAGTCACGACCCTCACCCACAGTGCACCCAGCGGCTGGGAGGAGTCAGTGCCCACAATCACAGCACCCCCAGTGGCCGCGAGGCGTCACTAACCTTGCCCACAGCGCCCCTCGTCGCCGGGAGGATTCAGTACCCTCGCTCACAGCGCCCCCAGTGGCCAGGAGGAGTCAGTGCCCTCGCCCATAGCACCCCCAGTGGGCGGGAAGAATCGCTACCCTCGCCCACAGCACCCCCAGTGGCCGGGAGGAGTCACTACCCTCAGTCACAGTGCCCCCAGTGGCCGGGAGGCGTCACTACCCTCAGTCACAGTGCCCCCAGTGGCCGGGAGGCGTCACTACCCTCACTCACAGTGCCCCCAGTTTTTACACAGAGGGTGGTGGGTGCCTGGAACTCACTGCCGGGGGAGGGAGTGGAAGCGGATACGATAGTGAGTTTTAAGGGCGTCTGGACAAATCCATGAATAGGATGGGAATAGAGGGATATGGTCCCTGGAAGGGTAGGGGGTTTTAGTTCAGTTGGGCAGCATGGTCGGTGCAGGCTTGGAGGGGCCGAAGGGCCTGTTCCTGGGCTGGAATTTTCTTTGTTCTTTAAGATTGGCCGGTTCTGCTGAAGGTTTTTGTTTCATCAACTTCGATGTGGAATTCACTTTCTCAGTGGGGAGCAGGTCTTTGTAGCTTTAAAGGTACATGTAATTAGTCCGTATATCTAAAAATGTACAGAAGATATACTTATAAGTTAAACTAAGAAACTTAGATGCACAGTTACAGAGTGCCCTTTGATCCTAAAGACATGTTAGATACATCCCTTTAAAGCACCAACTGTTGGAATCACAGTGCCATAAAGGACAGTTCACTGCCTCATCCGAAACAACTCATACAAGAATGAGTTTTCATGAATCTGCCTTCACAGTTTCTAATCAAAACAGAATCAGAAAGATATTAATGTCACAGCTAGCGAAAGAGTTACGGTTGGGAACTTAGTGAGAACTGACAAGGATTAATGGTGATATGATAACACCCCTCAAAATTGTAGGTCGTGATAAAAAGCTCATCATTGGACTGATAAGTAATGTACAATGTGTTTCATTATGTGGGCAATAAACAGATTTATCAGGGTTAGAATCGGACAATCTCCTGAAGGCAAGATGAGTTCACCACATCCCTTAGAGACTCAGTTAACTTCACTGACAAGGCCATAACATACTCATGGCTTTAGTAGGCCCCTTTATCAATTAAAGGATGCCCACGCGAGACTGTTTTAGTGAAGATGTTTTGTGAGGCTGCTATCAAAATAGAGTCATGATGTCTGACCAAGAGACTAGAGTAAGAAGTCTCACACCACCAGGTTAAAGTCCAACAGGTTTATTTGGTAGCAAACTCCACTAGCTTTTGGGGTTTTCCCTTTTGTCAGGTGAGTGGGGAATTCTGATCACAAACAGAGCATATAAAGGCATACACTCCGTTTACAGAATACTGATTAGAATTAGTTAGAGGAGGGGGTTATGATGAGACATTGGGGTATCCATGAGGTATTGTGATCTCAGGGTGGTTCAGTATTTTCATTCTATTTGACCAATACGTAATGTATGTCATTTGTAACACTTTGGATGGTGTCCAACTGACTGTGAGCTGCAGAATTATATAAACCAGGGCGATTTTCTTTGTCTGGCAGAGTGGTGTCTCTGACCCGTTGCATCAAGGTCTCTCCCCTTCCCAGCAAATAAGTAAAAACAATTTGTCAGTTAAGTATCTTGTGTTTGTGTTCAGGTCAAACTCAGAAGTTGGGATTTCGACAAGCCCTACTGGGATATCCTCTTTCTCCAGCACTGCAATGTTCTCCTCCATCAAGACCAATTGTATCTTTGTCTCTATTTGCTGTGTTTGTGAACCCAGCTCTCCACTCACCTGATGAAGGAGCAGCGCTCTGAAAGGTCGTGATTCCAACTAAACCTGTTGGACTTTCATCTGGTGTTGTGAGACTTCTGACTTAATCAATACCACCACCCTTTCCATTTTTCTCCCTTTCCTCTTCCTCCTGAACACTCGAGGAATGTTTAACAGCCAGCCCAGTCCTTTAAGCTCGGTCTCTTGTACTTCAGAGATATTTTTCCAGGTGGCAACAATCTTGTTTGTTACATGCCATGCACTTGCCTTCATGCACAATAATACCGATTAAGACTTCTCTCTCTCTCTCACTCCGATTACTCATCTGTTAAGTTACTACCCTTATTCTAGTGCACCTTTGTATTCCTGTCTGATATTACAGCAAGGTGGCATAGCAGTTAGCACTGCTGCCTCACAGCGCCAGATACTCAGGTTCAATTGCTGGCTTGGGTCACTGCCTCTGTGGAGCCTACACGTTCTCCCCATGTCTGTGTGGGTTTCCTCCAGGTGCTCTGGTTTCGTCCCACAGTCTGAAAGACGTGCTGGTTGGGTGGATTGGCTATGCTGACTCTTAGTATCCAAAGATGTGCAGGTTAGGTGGATTAGCTGTACTAAATTGCCCCTTAGCGTCCAAAGATGTGTAGGTTTGGTGGATTGGCTGTACTAAATTACCCCTTAGTGTCCCAAGATATGTAGGTTCGGGGGAAAGCAGGATAAACATTTAGGGTTACAGGAACAGGTTTGGGTGGGATTGCCCCTTAGTGTTAGGGGGATTACTTCGGCTTACATGGATATAGGCCTGGGTGAGATTGTGGTTGGTATGGACCCAATGGCCTCCTGCTCTGTCAGGATTCAAGGATGTTTTTAGTTTTGATTTTTCTTTTAAAGGGGCAGCACAGTGGCACACTGGTTAGCACCCAGGGACCCGGGTTCGATTCCTGGCTTGGGTCACTGTATGTGCGGAGTTTGCAAGTTCTCCCCGTGTCGGTGTGGGTTTCCTCCCACACTCCAAACGACATGCTGGTTCGGTGGATTGGCTATGCTAAAAGTGTCAGAGGAACTTGCTAGAGTAAACGTATGAGATTATGGGGATAGGACCAGGTGGGATTGTTGTCAGTGCAGGCTCAATGGACCGAATGGTCTCTCCCTGTACCGTAACGATTCTATGATTCTACAAATATGGGCAATGAGGGATGGGCAATGAATGCTGGCCACCCAGCGCTGCCCATGGCTCACAAACATGGTTAAAATTCAGGGGAAAAGGAAAGTGAAGGTGGTGGATAAGATGAAAGAACAGAAATCCTGTTGGAGAGAAGGGCAGTACTTCCTCAGGGGAGGTATTCCTGGAAGTGGCGGTGAGTTCATTGCCAAGCTGGTGAGTAGTAAACACAATCTAGATTCTTCAACCACCCCCACCTCCTCCCCCAACCCCCCCGGACACAGCCCCAACCCACATTCCTGGAAGTAAATCCGAGTATTCTGCTGGCTCCTGGGGATCAGAGCTGTGGGGAATTTGAGTTTTGGAGCGAGATGTTACATCAGGATTCTGTCCGTTCTGCTCGATGAACCTGTGTACCATGCCATGGACCTCCCTCCCCCCCCGCCACTGTGTCCCAGTGTGTTATTCCCCCACCCTCCCGTGTACCACAGCAATCCCCCCCCCTCCACGGCGTGTCTCTACGCCCCCATGTCCTATGGCGTGTTCCTATTCCCCCCCCCCGTCCCAGTGTATGTCTCCTCCCCAACAGTGTATCCCACGTGTATGTCTCCCCCTGCCACCCACTGTGTCCCACAGCGTGTATCCTCCTCCACCCCACCCTATGTCCCCTCCCTCCCCCCCGCCCCGTGTCTCACTACGTTATGCTTCCCCCCCCAATGTCCCAGTGTGTGTTCCCCATCCCCCCCCCAATGTCCCACAGTGTGTGTTCCCCATCCCCCCCCCCCAATGTCCCACAGTGTGTGTTCCCCATCCCCCCCCCCCACAGCGTGTTCCCCATCCCCCCCCCCCCCACAGTGTGTTCCCCATCCCCCCCCCAATGTCCCACAGTGTGTGTTCCCCATCCCCCCCCAATGTCCCACAGTGTGTGTTCCCCATCCCCCCCCCCCAATGTCCCACAGTGTGTGTCCCCCCTCCCCCCCGTGTCCCACAGTGTGTGTTCCCCATCCTCCCCCCCCCCCCCCCGTGTCCCACAGTGTGTGTTCCCCATCCTCCCCCCCCCCCCCCCGTGTCCCACAGTGTGTGTTCCCCATCCTCCCCCCCCCCCCCCCGTGTCCCACAGTGTGTGTTCCCCATCCTCCCCCCCCCCCCGTGTCCCACAGTGTGTGTTCCCCATCTCCCCCCCCCCCGTGTCCCACAGTGTGTGTTCCCCCACCCCCCCAATCCCACGACGTGTCCCCCTCCAGGCTGCTGTCTCACTGAACTGATCCTTCAGCTGGCCATTCACCTTCACACTGCTGCTGGCCCTCGCTGTCTGATAAACGACTGTCACACACTGGGCTAACGGTAATCGCCCCGTACTGTCAGCGGAACATACCGAGTTATCGGAACCGGGAGCCATCGGGAAACTCGGGGCTCTCCCTGATTAAGGAGTGAGAGCGCGGTAAAATGTAAATTTGCTGTAATTTTTTGAAAAACGTGTCACAGTAATGTTAACAAAAAAATCTTTTAAAAAAGTTATACAAAAAGAGAGAGAAAGAGCCAGACAGATGTGTATAGCTACCAGCGTCATGACAAAACACACAGACATACACAATCAATCTCCTGCGTCCACAGCCTGGCAACCTTGGAATTCTCATACAACTCACGGGGTCACTAGCCACTGACCAGAGCTGGAGGGGAATGCTGAAGGGGACGAGGGTTGCAAACCTAGCCCCCACTCCTCGAGGAGACGTCCATCCCAACCTCTGGGGGTCTGACTGAAACTGCAAACCATTCTGAGGAGAATGATTGGGATTTGGGGTTCAGGGTGGCTGTTTGCCTTATGGGCTGCTGAAAGAGAGTGAAAAACAGCAGCACAGTGACACAGTGGGTTAGCACTGCTGCCTCACAGCGCCAGGGACCCGGGTTCGATTCCCAGCAGCACGGTGACACAGTGGGTTAGCACTGCTGCCTCACAGCGCCAGGGACCTGGGTTCGATTCCCAGCAGCACGGTGACACAGTGGGTTAGCACTGCTGTCTCACAGCGCCAGGGACCCGGGTTCGATTCCCAGCAGCACGGTGACACAGTGGGTTAGCACTGCTGTCTCACAGCGCCAGGGACCCGGGTTCGATTCCCAGCAGCACGGTGACACAGTGGGTTAGCACTGCTGCCTCACAGCGCCAGGGACCCGGGTTCGATTCCCAGCAGCACGGTGACACAGTGGGTTAGCACTGCTGCCTCACAGCGCCAGGGACCCGGGTTCGATTCCCAGCAGCACGGTGACACAGTGGGTTAGCACTGCTGCCTCACAGCGCCAGGGACCCGGGTTTGATTCCTGGCTTGGGTCATTGTCTGTGTGGAGTCTGCACGTTCTCCCTGTGTCTGCATGGGTTTCCTCCGGGTGCTCTGGTTTCCCCCCACAGTCTGGATGATGTGCTGGTTAGATAGATTGGTCGGGGTAAATTCATAGAATCCCTATAGTGCAGAAAGAGATCATTTGGCCCATCAAGTCTGCACTGACCACAATCCCATTCAGGTCTTATCCCCATAACCCCATGCATTTATATGAGCTCGTCCCCGTAACACTAAGTGGCAATTTAGCATGACCAATCCACCTCACCCGCACACCTTTGGACAGTGGGAAGAAACTGAAGCACCCGGAGGAAACCCACACAGACACGGGGAGAACGTGCAGACTCCACCCAGACAGAAAGCAGGAATCAAATCCAGGTCGTTGGCACTGTGAGGCAGCAGTGCTAACCCACTGTGCCACCCTATTGCCCCTTAGTGTTAGGGAGATTAGCAGGGTAACTATGTGGGGTTGCAGGAATAGGGCCTGGATGGGATAAGGTGTCAGTAGGTGGACTGTGAAACTGCCCGTGTTACCCACTCACTGGAACATCGGTCAAGACACAATAATGGATTCGGCGAATCTATCCATCAATTTGGGGGGGGGGGGGTGGTGGTGGTGGTGCAGACTAACAGGAGTCTGAGGACAGCTGACTGCATTAGGAAAAGTTTGTTTAGTCTGTTCTCTACTTGTTTTAGAAAATAAACTCTTTCTCTGCCCCTCTGAGCTGGGGCAGGGTTCACAGGCACAGGGTCCTGTGTTCCCCTGGTCTTTGCAGGAATCCTCCAGCCACCTCAGGCTGAGGCAGGACAGGTTGTGTCAAAGCCCAACCCCACAGTCTCTCTCACACACTCAGACACAAGGTCAGGAACACAGACCTCATGGCACCAAGATACTGCACACCATACCTAATGGTTAGAGATTTCACACAGACAGCTGACAGACACTGAGTTAAGACTTTGTGCCCTTTCAATAACCTCCAGTCTCCATTTCACCTCCACCTTTCAAATCCATATGGCTATTTACTGGGGACTTCTGTAAATTCTAAACAGGGGCGGTTCCTGCAGGTGGAGAAGGACAGACACACAGACACGGAGGCAAGTGTCAGGGAGGGAGGGAGGAGAGAGAAAAAGGGACACGAAAGAGCAAGAGACAGAGACAGAAACAGAGTGTCTGTGAGTGTGAGACAGATAACCAGCTCCCTCATTCCCCTGCCATCAGACACTGAGTAAAGACACATTGCATAGCTAATAGAGTATGTTGATGTGATTTCTTTCCTATATTACACTATCTACAGTACGTACACACTCATAGCTGGCCCATTCCAATCACAGCGCCAACTGCAGCTTCTGGGACACTGTCCTGTCACAACTACAATGGGCCACACTCTACAACAGTGCTCACTGCACGAGAGAAGGAGACAAACAGAGAACGAGTCAGGGAGTGAGAAAGAAAGGGGCAGACAGAGAGAGAGGACAGTGGGAAGAGACATCGAGACAGACCCGTCCTCACCAGCACAGTACCCCAGTGTTTTACAGCGACAGACCCGTCCCCACCAGTACTGTACCCCAGTGTTATACAGGGACAGACCCGTCCCCACCAGTACTGTACCCCAGTGTTATACAGGGACAGACCCGTCCCCACCAGTACTGTACCCCAGTGTTATACAGTGACAGACCCGTCCCCACCAATACTGTACCCCAGTGTTATACAGTGACAGACCCGTCCCCACCAGTACTGTACCCCAGAGTCATACAGCGACAGACCCGTCCCCACCAGTACTGTACCCCAGTGTTATACAGCGACAGACCCATCCCCACCAGTACTGTACCCCAGTGTTATACAGCGACAGACCCGTCCCCACCAGTACTGTACCCCAGTGTTATACAGGGACATACCCGTCCCCACCAGTACTGTACCCCAGTGTTATACAGGGACAGACCCATCCCCACCAGTACTGTACCCCAGTGTTATACAGCGACACACCCGTCCCCACCAGTACTGTACCCCAGTGTTATACAGCGACAGACCCGTCCCCACCAGTACTGTACCCCAGTGTTATACAGGGACATACCCGTCCCCACCAGTACTGTACCCCAGTGTTATACAGGGACAGACCCGTCCCCACCAGTACTGTACCCCAGTGTTATACAGCGACAGACCCGTCCCCACCAGTACTGTACCCCAGTGTTATACGGCGACAAACCCGTCCCCACCAGTACTGTACCCCAGTGTTATACAGGGACAGACCCATCCCCACCAGTACTGTACCCCAGTGTTTTACAGCAACAGATCCGTCCCCACCAGTACTGTAACCCAGTGTTATACAGCGACAGACCCGTCCCCACCAGTACTGTACCCCAGTGTTATACAGGGACAGACCCATCCCCACCAGTACTGTACCCCAGTGTTATACAGTGACAGACCCCTCCCCACCAGTACTGTACCCCAGTGTTATACAGGGACAGACCCGTCCCCACCAGTACTGTACCCCAGTGTTATACAGAGACAGACCCGTCCCCACCAGTACTGTACCCCAGTGTTATACAGCGACAGACCCGTCCCCACCAGTACTGTACCCCAGTGTTACACAGTGACAGACCCGTCCCCACCAGTACTGTACCCCAGTGTTATACAGCGACAGACCCGTCCCCACCAGTACTGTACCCCAGTGTTATACAGCGACAGACCCGTCCCCACCAGTACTGTACCCCAGTGTTACACAGTGACAGACCCGTCCCTGCCAGTACTGTACCCCAGTGTTATACAGTGACAGACCCGTCCCCACCAGTACTGTACCCCAGTGTTATACAGCGACAGACCCGTCCCCACCAGTACTGTACCCCTCTTGCAATGGAGATCAGATCAAAGAGTCAGTGCTTCGCCGAGGAGGATCCAGAGACCAAGTTACATCAGAGAGCGTTGCTTATTGTGCTGCCCCTCCCTCGTTCCCCGCGCCCCACTCACTCATTCCTCAACTTCCCTCTGACCGCCAGCCCCACCCCCACAAACACTGTACATCATGGATCACCCCAGAATCTGCCTCTCGCAGTGACTGCACCCCCTCTCACACCCCGACAAAACCAACCCTACACCAGCTTGATTTTGTTTAAAACATTCAATATATTTCTTCTTTTCGTAAAATAGGTAAATATTCACAAATATCTTTTTTTTCTTGTTTAAAAAGGAACTAAATGGTCCTAGGAACTCTCTCCCTCTCTCTGTCTCACTAACGTTAGGTGGTCAATTTAAATCTACAGACCAGAAGTTCAATAATACACAGTATTTACACTTCTTGTGTGCCGCTCTCTGCTCCCCCGTACCCCTCCCCTCCCCCCGTCCCTCTTCCTCCCCTCCTCATCGGTAGCAGAGATCGGCGAAAGGCACCCTGGGGGTGGGAGCGAGAGACTGGAGATAATCTGCATCCCCCCCCAGTGACGAAATAACCTTCATTCACCACACCCTCTCGCTCTCAGCAGCCCTGTTAGTTCAGCCCACCGTCATCTTGTCCACAGCCAGTCCGTGTAGTCGCTGCTTTGCTACCTGTGGGTACTGAGGGGGAGGGTGGTTGGTGGGTGAGGAAGGTGGGGGGGGGGGGGGCAGGGGGTTGTGCTTCCTCCCCTCTTTCCCCACCCCTCTCTCTCGCTTGCTCCCGACGCCAGCCATTAGAGACGGAATGAGTCCTCCACCGCGGGGTCAGGTAAGAGGGTCAGGTTGGGGTCGCTGAGCATGCTCAGTCCATCCAGAGTCAGGGGCTCGATCTTGAGCTCATCGTCCAGTGGGTACTGGGAGTCCATCTCGAAGCCTGGCACGCTGGCCAGGGCGCTGGTAATCTCCTTGGAGAAGCCGGGAGGGGAGTCGCCTGCAGGGTGGGGGGAAGGAACAGAAAGACAGGTGAGTGACTGCATGGCGCGGGGACGGAGTTGACAGCTCACACAGCAGGAAGCCGGAGGGAGGGGATTCATATCCAGACGGACCTCTCTGCCGCTGTCCTGGAGTTTGGATCTGCGGACAAGCTCTCAACACCTGAGCGTCAACCCAAAAGGACAACGGCAGAGAGTAAGGGTTCAGGCCTGCGACTCCCAATGAGAATCTATCCACGAACACCACCCCCTCCCCCGATTTAAAATTATTCAGTGACCGTCCCCCCCCTCCACATCTCCACCCCCTTCTGAAGCAGAAACATAGGAACACCGGAATTAGGGGTAGAAGTGGGCAAGTTCAGCCCTTCGAGCCTGCCCCACCACTTAATCAGGTCATGGCTGCTCTCAAATCCACCTCCCTACCCTGTTCCCCATATCCCTTTAACCTGCTTTTAATGAGAAATGCCTCTACCTCCTTCAGGGGAGCTGTTTTCACTGGTGGGTGAAACTAGAACTTGGGGCATGGCCTCAAAATAAGGGGGAAGCAGATTTCGGACTGAGTTGAGGAGGAACTTCTTCACACAGTGGGTTGTGAATCTGTGGAATTCCCTGCCCAGTTGAGGCTCCCTCATTGAATGTTTTTAAGGCAGGGATAGATAGATTTTTGAACAGTAAAGGAATTAAGGGGAGTGGGCGGGTAAGTGGAACTGAGTCCATGAAAAGATCAGCCATGATCTTATTGAATGGGGGAGCAGGCTCGAGGGGCCAGCTGGCCCACTCCTGCTCCTGGTTCTTATGTTCTTCTTAAAACTATTCAATGATTCAGACTCCACCCCACTCTGGGGCAGCAGCTTCTACAAATTCACCCACCCTCTGCCAGAAGTACTTTGTCCACATCTCAGTTTTAAATCTACCGCCTCTCAGCCTATACCTGCCCACTCTTGTTCGAGATTGCCCCATAAGAGGAAACATTTAATTTGATTTATTATTGTCACATGTATTGGGATACAGTGAAAAATATTGTTTCTTGCGCGCTATATAGACAAAGCATACTGTTCATAGAGAAGGAAAGAAGAGAGTGCAGAATGTAGTGTTACAGTCACAGCGAGGGTGTAGAGAAAGATCAACTTAATGCGAGGTAGGTCCATTCAAAAGTCTGACAGCAGCAGGGAAGAAGCTGTTCTTGAGTCGGTCGGTACGGGACCTCAGACTTTTGTATCTTTTTCCCGATGGAAGAAGGTGGAAGAGAGAATGTCCGGGGTGTGTGGGGGTCCTTAATTATACTGGCTGCTTTTCCCGAGGCAGCAGGAAGTGTAGACGGAGTCAATGGATGGGAGGCTGGTTTGCGTGATGGATTGGGCTACATTCACAAACAACGCTTTGTAGTTCCTTGTGGTCTTGGGCAGAGCAGGAGCCCATACCAAGCTGTGATACAACCAGAAAGAATGCTTTCTATGGGGCATCTATAAAAGTTGGTGAGAGTCGAAGCTGACATGCCAAATTTCCTTCGACTTCTGAGAAAGTAGAGGCGTTGGTGGGGCTTTCTGAACTATAGCGTCAGCATGGGGGGGACCAGGACAAGTTGTTGGTGATCTGGACACCTAAAAACTTGAAGCTCTCAATCCTTTCCACTTTGTCCACGTTGATGTAGACAGGGGCACGTTCTCCTTTACGCTTCCTGAAGTCAATGACAATCTCTTTGTTTTGTTAACATTGAGGGAGAGATTATTGTTGCCGCACCAGCTCACCAGATTCTCTATCTCATTCCTGTCGACATTTGGTCGATGTTTACTTTATGAATCACTTTTAGTATTTTATATCCCTCGATCAGATCCCTTTCAACCTTTTAAACTCCAGTGAGTACAAGCACAAACTGTTTAATTTCTCCTCATACATCAACCCTTTCATCCCCAGAATCAATCTGGTGAATCCCCTCTGAACTGCCTCCAATACCGGCACATCCTTCCTCAGATAGAGAGACCAGAACCGGGCACACTATTCCAGACGTGCTCTCACCAACACCCTATATAAAGTCACACATCCCCAGACAACGAATTCTCCTCTCTGTCCTAAAAGGATGATCCTAACTGTAAAAAAGTACCCATGTTCTGGACAAGAGGAATCACCCTTTCCACGTCCACCTTGTTGAGATCATTCCGGATCTTCTAAACGTCAACCAGGTCACCCCCATCCTCCCCACCACTCACTCTTCTTCAACTCCAGTGGTGACAAGCCCCCAGTCTGTCCAACCTCTCCTCATAAGATAACCAGCCCATTCCAGGTACTAATCTATTAAACCATCTCCAATGGATTCCCTGTCTACATCAATGAAGTAGAAAGGGTTGAGAGCTTCAAGTTTTTAGGTGTCCAGAGAACCCCCCCCACCATGCCGACACTATAGTTAAGAAAGCCCCACCAATGCCTCTACTTTCTCAGAAGACTAAGGAAATTTGACATGTCAGCTACGACTCTCACCAACTTTTACAGATGCCCTATAGAAAGCATTCTATCTGGTTGTATCACAGCTTGGTCTGGGCTCCTGCTCTGCCCAAGACCGCAAGAAACTACAAAAGGTCATGAATGTCACCCAATCCATCACGCAAACCAGCCTTCTGTCCGCTGACTCCATCTACACTTCCCGCTGTCTCGGGAAAAGCGGCCAGTATAATTAAGGACCCCACGCATTCCGGACATTCTCTCTTCCACCTTCTTCTGTCGGGAAAAAGATACACAAGTCTGACGACACGCACTAACCAACTCAAGAACAGCTTCTTCCCTGCTGCTGTCAGATTTTTGACTGGACCTACCTCACATTAAGTTGATCT
Organism: Carcharhinus amblyrhynchos; assembly: GCF_965287045.1. Lineage (NCBI taxonomy): Eukaryota > Metazoa > Chordata > Chondrichthyes > Carcharhiniformes > Carcharhinidae > Carcharhinus > Carcharhinus amblyrhynchos. The sequence continues at coordinate 42,204 of NW_027650393.1, forward strand.
TTCTCTACACCCTGGCTGTGACTGTAACACTACAGGCATGGCAGGATGGTTAGCACTGCTGCTTCACAGCGCCAGGGACCCAGGCTCGATTCCCAGCTTGAGTCACTGTCTGTGTGGAGAGTGCACATTCTCCCCATGTCTGCGTGGGTTTCTGGCACGTGCTCCAGTTTCCTCCCACACTCCAAAGACGTGCAGGGTAGGTGGATTGGCCAGGCTAAATTGACCCTTACGGTCAGGGAGATTAGCAGGGTAAATATGAGGGATTATGGGAAAAGGGTCTGGGTGGGATTGCAGACTCGATGGGCTGAATGGCCTCCTTCTGCACTGTAGAATTCTATGATTTTAACTCTATTCCAATACATGTGACAATAATAAATCAAATCAAATACATTTACACTTTCCACAAATAAGGAGAGTAGATCTGCACAGTGTATTGGAGTTGGGGTCTCTGCCCTGGCTGTGTAGGGAGCACATACCTGTGAGGATGATGTTGGGGATGGCTCCCATTCGACTGGAATAGAACATGTTCTGCTTGTTGAGGAGCTGAGGGTCCTGTAAAGTCTCGCTGCTGTCCATTGGGCCCATCACCCCAGCCTGGGTGAAGCTGCTGTTCTCCGTGTTACCGCTGAATACATTACTGTTCAAAGTCAGATCACCGACCAGGGCCTCCATGGTGCAATGAGCAGGGGGAAGGGGGGAGAGAAAGAGTCCAATCAATGAACAGTCTGAATTTCAGACAGCAGACACACACCCGGGTACGAGGACACTCGAGACCAACACATGCAGGAGGGAGATGGATCGCTGACCCTGATCCAGGCCCTGCTGGGACAGAGGGAGGGAAAGCAGGTTGTGACTCACCTGTTGGGACAGGTCACTTGTCTGCTGACTCGATAAGTGCTGCTCAAAATAGGGATCTGCAAAGAGATTCTTGAGAATGGAGGCTTGCTGTAGAGAGATAAAACGGCCGAGCATCAATAACAGAGCCCAAGGCAACTCAATCTTCAAACCTAATCCAACCCTTCTGCCAGAACACACTCTGCACTCATTGAATACAGGAGTTGGGACGTCTTGTTGAAGTTGTACAAGACATTGATAAGGCCACACTTGGAATACTGTGTACAGTTCTGGTCACCCTATTATAGAAAGGATATTATTAAACTAGAAAGAGTGCAGAAAAGATTTACTAGGATGCTACTGGGACTTGATGGTTTGAGTTATAAGGAGAGGCTGGATAGACTGGGACTTTTCTCTGGAGTATAGGAGGCTGAGGGGTGATTTTAGAACATAGAACAGTACAGTACAGGCCTTTCAGCCCTCAATGTTGTGCCGAGCTTTGTCTGAAACCAAGATCAAGCTATCCTCCTCCCTATCATTCTGGTGTGCTCCATGTGCCTATCCAATGACCGCTCGAAAGTTCCTAAAGTGTCTGACTCCACTATCACAGCAGGCAGTCCATTCCACACCCCAACCACTCTCATAGCGGTCTATAAAATAATGAGGGGCATAGATCAGCCAGATAGTCAATATCTTTTCCCAAAGATAGGGGAGTCTAAACTAGAGGGCAAGCTGAGAGGGGAGAGATACAAAAGGGTCCAGAGGGGCAATTTTTTCACACAGAGGGTGGTGAGTGTCTGGAATGAGCTGCCAGAGGTAGTAGTAGAGGCGGGTACAATTTTGTCTTTTAAAAAGCGTTTAGACAGTTACATGGGTAAGATGGGTATAGAGATATGGGCCAAATGTGGGCAATTTGGACTAGCTTAGAGGTTAAAAACTGGGCCACATGGACAAGCTGGGCCGAAGGGCCTGTTTCCATGCTGCGAGACAAGTGCACCCCTTATCCTGCACAGACCCCTTGCCATTTCCAGAATTTTCCTGAATTAAGAGGGGACACTGCTATCCTTTAACTCCTTTGTCAGTCAGGAATCCATTCCCTTCTGCCTACACTGATTGACTCAGCCTCTGGACAACAGCTCCAAAAACTCTCAGCGCTCTGAGAAAACATTCCTTCTCATCTCAATTCTTAAATGAGACCCCCCCTACATTTTTAAACTGTGTCCCCTCATTCGAGTCTCTTCCACAAGGGACAGGCACGGTGACACAGTGGGTTAGTGCTGCTGCCTCACAGTGCCAGGGACCCAGGTTCCATTCCCGGCTCGGGTCCCTGTCTGTGCGGAGTCTGCACGCTCTCCCAGTTTCTGTGTGAGTTTCCTCCCACAGTCTGAAAGACGTGCGGGTTAGGGTGCATTGGCCGTGCTAAATTCTCCCTCAGTGTATCCAAACAGGTGATGGAGTGTGGCGACTAAGGGAATTTCACAGTAACTTCATTGCAGTGTTAATGTAAGCCTACTTGTGACACTAACAAATAAATGTCCTCGTTTCTATCTGCTAACCAATTCTTTATCAGAATGTTAATGTATCAGCCCCAGTCCCATCAGCCATATTAACCTGGTACTCTATCGAATCATCTTCGGAAATCTAGATATACTACATCTACTCGCTCCTCCTCATCACCCAAGAAAAATACAAATAAATGTGATTTTGTAACACCTATGACATTTCCCATCCATCAGTATTCGGACATCAGACATGGACTGTCTGGTTGGGATGGCTTAACCCTCAGCTTGGTCTCTGTGTCGTTCCCAGTCTCTCAGGAAACAGGCTGACCTTCCAGCATCATCCATCCTTCAGTCCAACTTTTCTCAGTTACCCATAATGATATCCCAGTCACAGGAGACAGTCAGAAACTAGTCGGCACCTTTGGCAAGGAGGGGGGGGGGTGACTGAAAATAGCAAAGTAATCACGCAGCTGGAGTCCCTTCCTCACACTGCCCGCCCCAAATCCATCACCCTCGAGTCCTACATTCCCCCCCCAACAACACATCATCAATGTAGTAACAGTACGACTCACGCTGAGGGGGCAGGCACCCGGCTGCACGCAGGGCGATGATGGCTCTGGTTGCTGTTGCTGCGGGAGAGTGTTCTTCTGAGACTGCTGGTGTTGGTAGCCCTGTTGCTGGGCTGGCTGTGACACCTGGTAGCCCTGTTGCTGGGCTGGCTGTGACGCCTGGTAGCCCTGTTGCTGGGCTGGCTGTGACGCCTGGTAGCCCTGTTGCTGGGATTGTTGGGACGCCTGGTAACCTTGTTGCTGGGATTGTTGGGATGCCTGGAAACCTTGCTGCTGGGTCGGCTGGGACGCCTGGTAACCTTGTTGCTGGGACTGTTGGTAGCCTTGCTGTGGGGCTTGCTGGGATGCTTGGTAACCTTGCTGTTGGGGTTGTTGGGACGCTGGGTAACCTTGTTGCTGTTGGGATTGTTGGGACACCGGGTAACCTTGTTGCTGGGTTTGTTGGGATGCCGGGTAACCTTGTTGCTGGGTTTGTTGGGACGCCGGGTAACCTTGTTGCTGGGTTTGTTGGGACGCCGGGTAACCTTGTTGCTGGGTTTGTTGGGACACCGGGTAACCTTGTTGCTGGGCTTGTTGGGACGCCTGGTAACCTGGTTGCTGGGCTTGTTGGGACGCCTGGTAACCTTGTTGCTGGGCTTGTTGGGACGCCTGGTAACCTTGTTGCTGGGCTTGTTGGGACGCCTGGTAACCTTGTTGCTGGGACTGTTGGTAGCTTTGCTGTTGGGACGGCTGGTAGTCTTGCTGCTGCGATGGCTGGGTCTGTTGGGACGGTTGGTAACCTTGTTGTTGGGACTGTTGATAGCCTTGCTGCTGGGTGTGCGGGTAAGCTTGTTGCTGGGACGCCTGGTAGCCTTGTTGCTGGGACTGGGGGTAAGATTGCTGTTGCTGGGATTTCTGTTGACAGAAGGGGTATGGGGGCAATCGCTGGTCCATTGAGAGATTGCTGGTATCCAGTGGAATCCCCTGCAGATATAGACGGGGCAGTTAGATTCCTCGAGCAGTGTTTTGTTTCATTCCAGTGCAGTAGGTCAGGCAGGCCACACCAACACTGTCTCAGGGTTCACATTTCATTTAACAATGCCTCCAGCCCTCTGATCCTCCTCTAACCTGCTCCATCACTTACCAGTTACAACCCTGTCCCCCTATATTCGGGATCCCTCACCACAATCTCTCTCTGCACTGAAGTCCCAAAGCTTTGACAAGGTCTCATTTTGCCTGAATGTTTGATGTCTGCCACATATTTCACAGCAGCTACGAATAACAGCCCAACGAAGGAGATTGTCATCGACTGCAGGAAGTGTAAACAAGAACATGCCCCTGTCTACATCAACGGGGACAAAGTAGAAAGGGTCAACAGATTCAAGTTTTTAGGTGTCCAGATCACCAACCACCTGTTCTGTTCCCCACCCCCCCACGCCAACACTATAGTTAAGAAAGCCCCACCAACGCCTCTACTTTCTCAGAGGACCAAGGAAATTTGGCATGTCAGCTACGACTCTCACCAACTTTTCCAGATGCCAAAACCAGAAAGAATGCTTTCTGGTTGTATCACAGCTTGGTCTGGGCTCCTACTCTGTCCAAGACCGCAAGGAACTATAAAAGGTTCTGAATGTAGCCCAATCCATCACACAAACCGGCCTCCCATCCACTGACTCTGTCTACACTTCCCACTGCCTCGGGGAAAAGCAGCCAGTATAATTAAGGACCCCCCACCCACCCCGGACATTCTCTCTTCCACCTTCTTCCGTCGGGAAAAAGATACAAAAGTCTGAGATCACGAAAACCAAGAACAGCTTCTTCCCTGCTGCTGTCAGACTTTTGAATGGACCTACCTCGCATTAAGTTGATCTTTCTCTACACCCTCGCTGTGACTGTAACACTACATTCTGCACCCTCTCCTTTCATTCTCTATGAACGGTATGCTTTGTCTGCATAGCACGCAAGGAACAATACTTTTCACTGTATCCCAATACATATGACAATAATAAATCAAACCCTTTTCCTTCTTCCCTCTGTACTCTATGAACGGTATGCTTTGTCTGTACAGCGCGCAAGAAACAATACTTTCCACTGTATCCCAATACATGTGACAATAATAAATCAAATCCTTTTCTGTACTCTACCAACAGTATGTTTGGTGTGTATCGTGTGCAAGAAACAATATTTTTCATTGTATCCATATATATGTGACAATAGTAAATCAAATCCTTTTCCTTCTCTCCTCTGTACTCTATGAATGGTATGTTTTGTCTGTACAGCACACAAGAAACAATACTTTTCACTGTATTCCAATACTTGTGACAATAATAAATCAAATTCTTTCCTGTCTTTCCTCAGTACTCTATGAACGGTATGATTTGTCTGTATAGCACGCAAGAAACAGTACTTTTCACTGTATCCCTGTACCTGTGACAATAATAAATCAAATCGAATTAAACCAATGCTTCAATTGTAGTTAGATAAAAGTGTGCTCCCATACATCCCTGCCTGGTCTCTTACCTGTGTGATGGAGGAGAGGGTGGGAGACATTGTGGGAGAGAACGGTTTGCTGTGGGGCCTCCTGGAGTCACTGCTGCTCAGTGTGAGTGGGTTGAGTGGGCCCCTCCTTCGAGGGGAGGTGCTGATGGAGCCGGGAGGCAGCGAGCTGTTGAGAGAGGAGTGCAGCGAGGAGGCACTGAGTGGAGACTGCTTGGAGAGGGTGTTCACCACCGGCTGCAGCGAGGGGTTGCTGGGCGAAGACTGTAACGAGGGGTTGCTGAGCGACGTGCGGAGGGAAGAACTGCTGAGGGAGGACTGGAGGGAGGGGTTGCTGAGGGAGGATTGCAGCGAGGAGTTGCTGAGTGACTGGGCGCTCAGTGAGGACTGCAGCGAGGGGTTGCTGAGTGAAGACTGCAGGGACATGTTACTCAGGGATCCTTGCAATGAAGAGGACAACCCTTGGAAGAAAAGAGACAAGCTCATATTAGCAAATCAAGTCTATTCCGCACTTTCACCTTGGTCATTAGATAAAACCATTTAATAGCAGCATCTGTCGTGAAATTATAAAATGATAAGAATTGTAAAAATCCATGGTTGTGTTAGAAAAGGTTGTTTTTTTGTACTGAAGTAAGTGCATTAGTACACAGACTGAAACATTATATCAGAGGCAAAAACAGCAGGATTGCTTTGGTAACAAACTCCAGGCATTTGAATCAGAACATGTTTTTGACGTTTAACCATTCAATTTGAAATAGGTATTCAAATAGCAGCAGCCTATCAGATTTGAATTTTGATAACCTGCAAATCAATCCGAACGTAAGGAATTTTGGTGTGTCATCAAGGTTACAAAAGTCACAGTTCCCAGCTCCAGACAGCCGCTACCACTGTCTGCCACATTTCTCACACACACACAGCCAGCAATCGTCTAACAGTGCAACAGCCACTTTTATGTCTTAAAAGTAAGCCTCATCGCAATTGTGTAGGTACCAACAGAAAACAGAGAAAACAAAAGACAAAAGAAAGACTATTCTGGAAGATAGCGCCTGTTGCACTTTGAGTGTGACTAAAAATTCATTTTTTTGGTTAGTAAGTGGGAGCTATACTCACCTCAACAACAGTCCATTATAATCATGTGTTATTCGGCTTGTTAATAGTTTCGTTACTCTGCTCACTGTTAACTAGATAAATAAAGTGTTCCTCGTTTATGTTTTGAAAAGAGGGGAGAGATACAAAAGGATCCAGAAGGGCAATTTTTTCACACAGAGGATGGTGGGTATCTGGAACAAGCTGCCAGAGGTGGAACGAGAGGCAGGTACAATTTTATCTTTTAAAAAGCATTTAGACAGTTACCTGGGCACGAAGGGTACAGACGGATACGGGCCAAACGCAGGCTTAAAAAAAAGGGCAACATGGACAAGTAGGGCCGAGGGGCCTGTTTCTATGCTATAAACCTTTATGTCTCTATGAGGGAGTCTGAGCTAGTTATTCTGATTTGATGACTAAACATTGCTGACGTATAGATATTATCCCTTCGCACACGCACTTTAACAGATTATGGAGGGAGATACTTCTCTTTGACTATTAGTTCTCAAAGAGGAAATCAATCTTTCTCTTCGTAACACTCCCTACTGGGCAGATCGAGAATCCCTACAGTGCAGGAGGAGGCCATTGGGCCCATGGAGCCTGCACCGGCCACAATCCCACCCAGGTCCTATCCCCTTAACCCCAGGTATTTACCCTCCTGATCCCCATGACGCTAAGGGGCAATTTAGCATGGTCAATCCACCGAACCTGCACGTCTTTGGACTGTGGGAGGAAACCGGAGCACCCGGAGGAAACCCACGCAGACACGGGGAGAAGGTGCAAACTCCACACAGACAGTGATCCAAAGCCGGGAATCGAACCCGGGTCCCTGGCGCTGTGAGGCGGCAGTGCTAACCCACTGTGTCACCGTGCTGCTGGGAATCGAACCCGGGTCCCTGGCGCTGTGAGACAGCAGTGCTAACCCACTGTGTCACCGTGCTGCTGGGAATCGAACCTGGGTCCCTGGCGCTGTGAGACAGCAGTGCTAACCCACTGTGTCACTGTGCTGCTGGGAATCGAACCCGGGTCCCTGGCGCTGTGGGACAGCAGTGCTAACCCACTGTGTCACCGTGCTACTGGGAATCGAACCCGGGTCCCTGGCGCTGTGAGACAGCAGTGCTAACCCACTGTGTCACCGTGCTGCTGGGAATCGAACCCGGGTCCCTGGCGCTGTGAGACAGCAGTGCTAACCCACTGTGTCACTGTGCTGCTGGGAATCGAACCCAGGTCCCTGGCGCTGAGAGGCAGCAGTGCTAACCCACTGTGTCACCGTGCTGGTGAGGAAGAGTCACCATTGGCAGGAGAGTCGGTAATCAGAAGGGCACAGATGGAAGATAAATAAATCTTCCCTTTTATTTTGCCAGTTATGTGTGGAGTTGTGATCTGGTACACAGTGGGCACTGGGAGCAGGTCCAATAATAACTCTTAAAAAGGGACCTGTATAAATACAGAAAGAGCAAAATATTTCACAAGAAGGTGTGGACTGAGCAATGGGAGTGGCTCAGCAGCACAGAAAGGATGGACTGAAGGGTCTCAGGATAGTCAGATGCTCTTTCCTAGGGTAAAAAAATCAAGTACTGGGGGACCATGGTTTTAAGGTGTGTGGGGAAAAGTTTAGAGGAGATTTATTTATTTGTGGGACATGGGCGTCACTGGCTGGGCCCAGCATTTATTACCCATCCCTAGTTGCCCCTTGAGAAGGTGGGGGTGAGCTGCCTTCTTGAATCGCTGCAGTCCACGTGCTGTGGGTTGACCCACAATGCCGTTAGGGAGGGAATTCCAGGATTTTGACCCAGCGACTGTGAAGGAACAGCCGATATATTTCCAAGTCAGGATTAGCGAGGCAAGTCTTTTTTTTAAACAAAGCAGGCGGTGAATGACTGGAACGTGTTACCCGGGGAGGCAGTGGGAGCAGGTACGATAGTGGAATCTAGACATGGATAGGATGGGGATGGAAGGATCCGGACTCTGGAAGCGCATACGGTTTTAGTTTAGGCATGATCGGGGCAGGCTCGGAGGGCCAAAAGGCCTGTTCCTGTGCGGTACTCAGTTTTGTTCTTTGCTTCCTGCTGTGCTTTGAGGATTTATTATTCTGAAGCTGGACAGACGGAGATGGAGAAGACACAGCCACTTACCGCCAGCTGGTTCATAGCCAGACGCCATCCCCAGGGAGCCACGGATTCCTAGGTGGGTCATAGTGGTGGTGAGATTTCCCGTACTGTTCCCCCCGCTGATGCTCGAGAAGACAGAGTCTTCGGGATCGAGGAGGGTGGGGAGTGGAGATGGGAAGTGGAGGTTTGTGAGGTCCGGGAGAGAGCCGCCCGTGTTCAGGGCACTGGGAACGTGCGAGATACTGCTGGATTGGTCCGGGGACGGGAAGATGCTGCAAAAGGAATGACCTCAGTTAATATCCGAGCATCAAAAGCTTCACTCCATCCTAATTTCACTGAATTCTACAGCAGAACACCCAACTGCCCTTTCATACAGCAATCACAGAGACCCTCCAGTACAGGAGGACATTCGGCCCATCGAAGCTGCACCAACTCTCCAACACAGCAGCCCACCCGGGCCCTCACCGAACCCCACAAATTAACCCCACTAATCCACCCTAACCTACACTTCTTTGGACACTAAGGGACAACTTAGCATGGTCAATCCACCTAACATGCACATGTTTGGAGCGTGGGAGGAAACCGGAGCACCCAGAGGAAACCCACGCAGACACGGGGAGAATGTGTGAACTCCACACAGACAGTGTCCCGAGGCTGGAATTGAACCCGGGTCCCTGGCGCTGTGAGACAGAATGTCCGTGGTATCGATGTTATGTTCTGTAAGGGGTTGGAAAAAGTATAATTCCCTCTGTGTAAAGGGGAGTGGGGCTTTTGGAATTGAATCAAAGCAGCTTCCAGCTGGTGACCAGTACACACTGCTGTCATGTAAGAAACACAGCAGTCAACTTCCACACAGATCGGGGTGGGGGGGGCTCAAAAACAGGAATGAAGCAATGACCATCAGTCTAATCGGATCTCAGAGGGTCATCCAGACGCAAACCATTCTCTTTTCACAGATGCTGCAAGGCCTGCTGAGGTTCTTCAGCATTTTCTGTTTCCTTTTCCCCCCCCGATTCCCACATCCACAGTAACTTAATCTGGATAGCAGGGATCCTTCACCCCCTGTACCTCACACTGACTCTCTGGGGAACGGGAATCGTTAGTCCCCTGTACCTCACACTGACTCTCTCTCTCTCTCTGGGGGAACAGGAATCGTTAGTCCCCTGTACCTCACACTGACTCTCTCTCTGGGGGAACGGGAATCGTTAACCCTCTGTACCTCACACTGACTCTCTCTCTGGGGGAACAGGAATCGTTAGTCCCCTGTACCTCACACTGACTCTCTCTCTCTCTGGGGAACAGGAATCGTTAGTCCCCTGTACCTCACACTGACTCTCTCTCTCTCTCTCTCTGGGGGAACAGGAATCGTTAGTCCCCTGTACCTCACACTGACTCTCTCTCTCTCTCTCTGGGGGAACGGGAATCGTTAACCCTCTGTACCTCACCGTTTGACTCAGTGAATCGAGGAGTGGGGCATTTAGCTGCACAGCCAGATAAAAACCCAGCCTGATTGCTCATTCACAGATGTGTTGATGAGCGTCTCTGTACAAGGCTTATGAACAGCTCCCCTCCGGTAGACATTAGCGAGGGTGGGGAGGGGGAACCTGTCCTACACCGATCACACAGGCCCCTCTGTACCAGTGAGGCTAAGGAGAACTCTGTACCACTGCACAGGCTCAGAGATTTGTACCTCCATGTTGAACTATGGTCAGCCAATACTAGGGACAGTGTGGGGGGAAGAGTCGGATACACTGTGCTTTACCCGCTATACAGTAACCTTCAAACCCAGCATGGTAAGGGGAACCTGTCCTAGTCTGTCCCACACTGAACACCCAAACCCAGCGGGGGGGAACCTGTCCCACACCGAACACCCAAACCCAGCGGGGGGAACCTGTCCCACACCATCACCCAAACCCAGCGGGGGGGAACCTGTGTCCCCACACTGAACACCCAAACCCAGCGGGGGAGAACCTGTCCCACACTGAACACCCAAACCCAACAGGGGGAGAACCTGTCCACACCAATCACCCAAACCCAGCGGGGGGGAACCTGTCCCACACCGAACACCCAAACCCAGCGGGGGGGAACCTGTCCCACACCGAACACCCAAACCCAGCCGGGGGGAACCTGTCCCACACCGAACACCCAAACCCAGCGGGGGGAAACCTGTCCCACACCGAACACCCAAACCCAGCGGGGGGGAACCTGTCCCACACCGAACACCCAAACCCAGCGGGGGGGAACCTGTCCCACACCGAACACCCAAACCCAGCCGGGGGGAACCTGTCCCACACCGAACACCCAAACCCAGCGGGGGGAAACCTGTCCCACACCGAACACCCAAACCCAGCGGGGGGGGAACCTGTCCCACACCGAACACCCAAACCCAGCGGGGGGGAACCTGTCCCACACCGAACACCCAAACCCAGCGGGGGGGAACCTGTCCCACACCGATCACACAGACCCCTCTGTACCAGCGAGGGTGGGGAAGGGGGAACCTGTCCCACACCGATCACACAGACCCCTCTGTACCAGTGAGGGTGGGGAAGGGGGAACCTGTCCCACACCGATCACACAGACCCCTCTGTACCAGTGAGGGTGGGGAAGGGGGAACCTGTCCCACACCGATCACACAGACCCCTCTGTACCAGCGAGGGTGGGGAGGGTCCCACACCGATCACACAGACCCCTCTGTACCAGCGAGGGTGGGGAGGGTCCCACACCGATCACACAGACCCCTCTGTACCAGTGAGGGTGGGGAGGGTCACACACCGATCACACAGACCCCTCTGTACCAGTGAGGGTGGGGAGGGTCCCACACCGATCACACAGACCCCTCTGTACCAGCGAGGGTGGGGAGGGGGAACCTGTCCCACACCGATCACACAGACCCCTCTGTACCAGTGAGGGTGGGGAAGGGGGAACCTGTCCCACACCGATCACACAGACCCCTCTGTACCAGCGAGGGTGGGGAGGGTCCCACACCGATCACACAGACCCCTCTGTACCAGTGAGGATGGGGAGAGGGAAGCTGTCCCACACCGATCACACAGACCCCTCTGTACCAGTGAGGGTGGGGAGGGTCCCACACCGATCACACACAGACCCCTCTGTACCAGTGAGGGTGGGGAAGGGGGAACCTGTCCCACACCGATCACACAGACCCCTCTGTACCAGTGAGGGTGGGGAGGGTCCCACACCGATCACACAGACCCCTCTGTACCAGTGAGGGTGGGGAGGGTCCCACACCGATCACACAGACCCCTCTGTACCAGTGAGGGTGGGGAGGGTCCCACACCGATCACACAGACCCCTCTGTACCAGTGAGGGTGGGGAGGGTCCCACACCGATCACCCAGACCCCTCTGTACCAGTGAGGATGGGGAAGGTCCCACACCAATCACCCAGACCCCTCTGTACCAGTGAGGGTGGGGAGGGTCCCACACCAATCACCCAGACCCCTCTGTACCAGCGAGGGTGGGGAGGGTCCCACACCAATCACCCAGACCCCTCTGTACCAGCGAGGGTGGGGAGGGTCCCACACCAATCACCCAGACCCCTCTGTACCAGCGAGGGTGGGGAGGGTCCCACACCAATCACCCAGACCCCTCTGTACCAGTGAGGGTGGGGAGGGTCCCACACCAATCACCCAGACCCCTCTGTACCAGTGAGGGTGGGGAGGGTCCCACACCGATCACACAGACCCCTCTGTACCAGTGAGGGTGGGGAGGGTCCCACACCAATCACCCAGACCCCTCTGTACCAGTGAGGGTGGGGAGGGTCCCACACCGATCACACAGACCCCTCTGTACCAGTGAGGGTGGGGAGGGTCCCACACCAATCACCCAGACCCCTCTGTACCAGTGAGGGTGGGGAGGGTCCCACACCGATCACACAGACCCCTCTGTACCAGTGAGGGTGGGGAGGGTCCCACACCAATCACCCAGACCCCTCTGTACCAGTGAGGGTGGGGAGGGTCCCACACCGATCACACAGACCCCTCTGTACCAGTGAGGGTGGGGAGGGTCCCACACCGATCACACAGACCCCTCTGTACCAGTGAGGGTGGGGAGGGTCCCACACCGATCACACAGACCCCTCTGTACCAGTGAGGGTGGGGAGGGTCCCACACCGATCACACAGACCCCTCTGTACCAGTGAGGGTGGGGAGGGTCCCACACCGATCACACAGACCCCTCTGTACCAGTGAGGGTGGGGAGGGTCCCACACCGATCACACAGACCCCTCTGTACCAGTGAGGGTGGGGAGGGTCCCACACCGATCACACAGACCCCTCTGTACCAGTGAGGGTGGGGAGGGTCCCACACCGATCACACAGACCCCTCTGTACCAGTGAGGGTGGGGAGGGTCCCACACCGATCACACAGACCCCTCTGTACCAGCGAGGGTGGGGAGGGTCCCATACCAATCACCCAGACCCCTCTGTACCAGTGAGGGTGGGGAGGGTCCCACACCGATCACACAGACCCCTCTGTACCAGTGAGGGTGGGGAGGGTCCCACACCGATCACACAGACCCCTCTGTACCAGTGAGGGTGGGGAGGGTCCCACACCGATCACACAGACCCCTCTGTACCAGTGAGGGTGGGGAGGGTCCCACACCGATCACCCAGACCCCTCTGTACCAGTGAGGGTGGGGAGGGGGAACCTGTCCCACACCGATCACACAGACCCCTCTGTACCAGTGAGGGTGGGGAGGGTCCCACACCGATCACACAGACCCCTCTGTACCAGTGAGGGTGGGGAAGGGGGAACCTGTCCCACACCGATCACACAGACCCCTCTGTACCAGTGAGGGTGGGGAGGGGGAACTTGTCCTAAAACAGCCATGAGGGCTATTGTTGCCCCCTCCCCCAGGAAGGGGGTGGGACAAGCAGTTTGCCGCATCTCTCGATGGTTTGACTTGCCCCTTCTTAGTCGCTCGCCTCCACAGATCGTCCTTCTGCTGGGCGGGTGGTGAGCAGGTCATGGAGTCGTCCAGAGCTTGCGAAGGCAGTGCTGCTCCATAGTCAGGGAACAGTGGCCGGACGTTGCTGCAGGGGGTGGACATATACAGAGTGTCAGCTGCCGTCCTGCTATCCGATACCCCAGCTGGACAGGTGAGAGGCCAGATACACTCCCACCCCTCTCTCCCCCCCACCTTCCATAACCACATCACCCCCCCCACCTCAACACCCTCCGACAGACCAGAATGGACCCCTGGGATGGACAAGAAGAATGTCTCACCCAGGCAGCACAGGACAGGCCTGTATCCTGCTGCTGAGCTGAGGGCAGGGTTCTCCAGGATCCCCTCCATTAGAAAGGCAGCAGCACTGGCTGGGGTTCCAGCTGCTTTTCCCCACCTGCCTGGGCAGTGTGGGTCCTCGGTGGGACACTGGGGAGCTGTGAGAGCCGGACCTGGGACAGCACCGACAGGACAGGACAGGTGACAGGGAAATGAACTGACTCAAACAGACAGCGCAACGGGAAGCACCGTTCACAAGATCCTGACACTACCCCCCCCAACTCCTCACACCGGCCAATAACTGGGCCAGAAGCCAAAACTCAGAAATCATAGAGTTCCTACAGTGTGTGAGGCCATTTGGCCCATCAGGCTATCACGGTCACAACCAGAAGCAGAAGTGGCTGGGTTACGGGGCAAGGATGTACAGATATCATACAGCAACTATGTGAACCACAACTGTTTTCATCAGGACAACCCTAACAGGACAGGAGAGGTACAGGCTGCACGAGGGCGCTCCACAACTCACAATCATCATACACTTCGCCTGCATTTATCACTAGATATAAAACTCCCTCTACACTGTCCCCCCATCAAACACTCCCAGGACAGGTACAGCACGGGGTTAGATACAGAGTAAATCACCCTCTACACTGTCCCCATCAAACACTCCCAGGACAGGTACAGCACAGGGTTAGATACAGAGTAAAGCTCCCTCTACACTGTCCCCATCAAACACTCCCAGGACAGGTACAGCACAGGGTTAGATACAGAGTAAAGCTCCCTCTACACTGTCCCCCCATCAAACACTCCCAGGACAGGTACAGCACAGGGTTAGATACAGAGTAAAGCTCCCTCTACACTGTCCCCCCATCAAACACTCCCAGGACAGGTACAGCACGGGGTTAGATACAGAGTAAAGCTCCCTCTACACTGTCCCCCCATCAAACACTCCCAGGACAGGTACAGCACGGGGTTAGATACAGAGTAAAGCTCCCTCTACACTGTCCCCCCATCAAACACTCCCAGGACAGGTACAGCATGGGGTTAGATACAGAGTAAAGCTCCCTCTACACTGTCCCCATCAAACACTCCCAGGACAGGTACAGCACGGGGTTAGATACAGAGTAAAGCTCCCTCTACACTGTCCCCCCATCAAACACTCCCAGGACAGGTACAGCACAGGGTTAGATACAGGCTATGGTAACATGTGAGTCTATCTGGTGTGAATGAAAGCTCTATTACATCTCGAATTTTGAAAAGCATCCTTTGATATGAGACTTACTTGATGCCGGGTACCTCACAGGATTTGGGTCTTGACGTCACACTCTGTACCTGCAAAACAACAGATTGGGATGAGTTTGACGCGGTCTCCGCATCAAAAAACACCTTGTCTTTTTTGACAAGGTCTAACGGACAGTGTGTCAATTCTTTCTACACAGAACCACACTGAACCTCACCTTCCTGGTATCCCACACAGCCTTGGGCAGCGGTTTCTCCTCATCTTGGATATTATCCTGGGGCGGCACAGAGAACGGCAAACCTGGAAGGCAAAGTAGGAAGAAGTTACGGGGGCTGCGCAGACAGAGGCTGTAAATCAGTCCGTTACAGAGAACGTGTGGGTCTGCGTTCATCTGCACTCCTGTTAGCATGTGGGCAGGGAGGGGCTGGGGGCCAGCAGCACGCGGGCAGGGAGGGGGCGGGCCGGGGGGGGTGGGGGCAGCAGCACGTGGGCAGGGAGAGGTTGGGCTGGTGCCGGTGGGGGGGGGCACGCAGGCAGGGAGGGGCCAGGCCGGGGGGGGGGGGGGGGGGGGGGGGGCAGCAGCACGCAGGCAGGGAGGGGCCAGGCTGGGGGGGGGGCAGCACGGAGAGTGAAAGCTTCACCCCTTACAGTTCCTGCCAAATCCAGGGGTTTGCCCTGCACAGACTCAGTCTAGACCAGGCATGCTGCAGACTCACTCACCTTTCCCATAACTGATCAGTTCCCCATCCAGTAAACCTGTTGATAAAAGGAAAATAAAGGTTAAGAATGATGGAGAAATTTTTAAAATTCATCTGTGGGACATGGGCGTCGCTGGCTGCGCCAGCATTTATTGCCCATCCCTAGTTACCCCTTGAGAAGGTGATGGTGAGCTGCCTTCTTGAATCGCTGCAGTCCACGTGCTGTGGGTTGACCCACACTGCCGTTCAGGAGGGAATTCCAGGATTTTGACCCAGTGACTGTGAAGGAATGGCCGATAGAGTTCCAAGCCAGGATGGTGAGTGGCTGGGAGGGGAACTCTTAGGGGTGGCATTCCCCATGTATCTGCTGCCCCTTGTTCTTCCAAATGGAAGTGGAATCAATGAAACAAACTGCACAGAAAGAGGCCACATTGCCCAGTGCTGTCTATCAGAAAGATTTATCCAGTTCGACTCAATCCTCTCTTTTCCCAATAGCTTTTATTTATTAGTATCACAAGTAGGCCTACACTAACACTGCAATGAATTGTGAAAATCCCCTAGTCACCACACTCTGGCACCTGTTCAGGTACACCGAGGAAGAATTTAGCACAGCCAATATACCCTAACCAGCACGTCTTTCAGACTGTGGGAGGGAACCGGAGCACCCGGAGGAAACCCACGCAGACATGGGGAGAACATGCAAACGTCGCACAGTCAGGGACCCAAGCTGGGAATCGAACCCAGGTCCCTGGCGCTGTGAGGCAGCAGTGCTAACCCACTGTGTCACCGTGCTGCTAGGAATCGAACCCGGGTCCCTGGTGCTGTGAGACAGCAGCGCTAACCCACTGTGTCACCGTGCTGCTGGGAATCGAACCCGGGTCCCTGGCACTGTGAGACAGCAGTGCTAACCCACTGTGTCACCGTGCTGCTGGGAATCGAACCCGGGTCCCTGGCGCTGTGAGGCAGCAGTGCTAACCCACTGTGTCACCGTGCTGCTGGGAATCGAACCCGGGTCCCTGGCGCTGTGAGGCAGCAGTGCTAACCCACTGTGTCACCGTGCTGCTGGGAATCGAACCCGGGTCTCTGGCGCTGTGAGGCAGCAGTGCGAACCCACAGTGTCACCGTGCTGCTGGGAATCAAACCCGGGTCCCTGGCGCTGTGAGACAGCAGTGCAAACCCACTGTGTCACCGTGCTGCTGGGAATCGAACCCGGGTCCCTGGCGCTGTGAGGCAGCAGTGTGAACCCACAGTGTCACCGTGCTGCTGGGAATCGAACCCAGGTCCCTGGCACTGTGAGACAGCAGTGTGAACCCACTGTGTCACTGTGCTGCTGGGAATCGAACCTGGGTCCCTGGCACTGTGAGACAGCAGTGCTAACCCACTGTGTCACCGTGCTGCTGGGAATCGAACCTGGGTCCCTGGCGCTGTGAGACAGCAGTGTGAACCCACTGTGTCACTGTGCTGCTGGGAATCGAACCTGGGTCCCTGGCGCTGTGAGACAGCAGTGCTAACCCACTGTGTCACCGTGCTGCTGGGAATCGAACCTGGGTCCCTGGCGCTGTGAGACAGCAGTGTGAACCCACTGTGTCACTGTGCTGCTGGGAATCGAACCTGGGTCCCTGGCGCTGTGAGACAGCAGTGTGAACCCACTGTGTCACTGTGCCGCACTGCAGAGTACAGCTTTAGTCTGTACCTAACCCCTGTGGGTCCTCAGTTTCATATTTCTATTCAGTTTATTTTTGGAAATAGCCATTCTCTCGACTGTCGCCAGATGTTCAGGAAGCCCACTGCAGGTCGAGTGAGAGAAATTCTCGCCTCAGTTACTTCCCAAAAGGGATAGAATAGACCAACATTTCACACACGGGTTACTCTGATGTCGCAACATTAATCAAGCATCACACTGTGAGGTATAATTACACAAGCAACTCAATCACAGTATCTATTCACCAAGAACCTTCCAACCTTACAGCACTGAGATGTAAAACACAGAACGCATCACTATATATTTAACCCCGTGCTGTACCTGCCCTGGGAGTGTTTGATGGGGGACAGTGTCGAGGGAGCTTTACTCTGTATCTAACCCCATGCTGTACCTGTCCTGGGAGTGTTTGATGGGGGGACAGTGTAGAGGGAGCTTTACTCTGTATCTAAACCATGCTGTACCTGTCCTGGGAGTGTTTGATGGGGGACAGTGTAGAGGGAGCTTTACTCTGTATCTAACCCCGTGCTGTACCTGTCCTGGGAGTGTTTGATGGGGGACAGTGTAGAGGGAGCTTTACTCTGTATCTAAACCATGCTGTACCTGTCCTGGGAGTGTTTGATGGGGGACAGTGTAGAGGGAGCTTTACCCTGTATCTAACCCCGTGCTGTACCTGTCCTGGGAGTGAAGGGGCTGTGTCCAGTTCCACCCAGGTCCCTGGGCAGTTCAGTTATCCCACGAACCAGGGAATGAGACAGAGCCCAGCTCTTGCTACACAGCTCAGTGTTGTGGTCTGAAAATGCATCCATTTACAGACGGAGAGTTTCCATGGAGAAACTTACCGCTTCTTTTGGTGTGGCTCAGCGCTGTCTGGCCTGGGCTGGTGAACGGACTGGCTGCATTCGGATTGGTCACACTGGTGTGAAGCGCGGAGTCAGAGTTTGTTCTGTAAAAAGAATCCAAGTAAACCGGTCAACAGAACACCAGACACAAATAGGAGGAGAGCAGACATCCCAGTGTAACCAAGAGGGAATAGTCCGTGGGAACCTGGAACAAGGGTCGGGGGGGGATCGGGGAGAGAAAGAAAGGGAGGGGGACTGACAGAGAGGGGAGTGGGGAGAAGGGGACCCAGAGGGATGGGGGGGATGTGGGAGGGGGGAAGGGGGAGGGAGGAGGGAGTGGGAAGCGGGGAGGGAGGGAGAGAAGGGGGAGAGACAGAGACACAGAGAGACGCGGAAGAGGGGGACACAGAGAGTGGGGGGGCAAAGAGTAGGGGGGGGGGGGCGGGGTGGATGGGCAAAGTGAGGAGGGGCACAGACAGAGTGACAGCCAGAGATAGAGTGTGAGAAAGAGAGAGACAGACAGAGAGAAAAGAATATTCACACAAACACCCCAGGCCCTGCCTCAGAATGGAGTACAACTAAGAGAATAACTCCATTATTCCCCTGAGGATAGTGACAGATCTGCTGCTGACGACCAGAATCTCCGCCTGGAACTAACCAAGTCCCATTTGCAGTGATGAGGGGATAAGTGCAGAGAGTAGATTTCGTACAGGAGCTCGCTATACTTTCCCCACAGAACAAGCAGCTCTGACTGGGAGCTCATGCCCCTGGAAAGCAGCAGCGTGTGGAGGTATCTCACTCCATCAGGCAGGCTGTATTCGAAACAGCCCCGGGGACAGGATGATTGAAGTGTTCCTCTACCCTGGCAATGTGCACTGTGTGCGGAGGGACTGCCGAGAAGGACAAACAGATCACCTGTTCAGGGTCGAGCTCAATCCGAAGCGATGTCCTTTCTCCATGGGGAAGTTGCACCAAGCTGGGGCGTTCCTTAACGTGGGGGAGAAAGAAATAAACTACATTAAAGACATGGTTCAAACAGGATGGAGAGACAGGCCCCGGCACAGGGGAGGAGAGGACAGAGGCTCCCATATTCACAAGAACTGAAGGCTGAGCGACAGCACAGCAACAAGAGTGTCGCAGGCTACGGGAGGCAGACACACACACACAAGGACAGGGAGAAACGTGGGGGTGGTAGAGGGGAGGGGGCGAGGGGGGCCAAGTGGAGATTAGACACTCAGCATTAAGGAAGGCAATCTCCCAAAGGCAGTGTTGATAAGGGTCACAGGGAGTGACGGTTTCAGATCTTTCCCTATTCCGTATGTCCTTGCAGTCACGAAGAATCAATCCCCCAAACCCTCTGTGTCATTCAGTGAGCAGGTGGCTCGTGTGCAAAAGGGTATCGGCTGGGGGGCAGTGCCAGGACCGCTCACGGTCAGCGCTGTGCAGGAAAGCAGTTCAGAGCCTGGTGTTAACGGGCTGAATGACCCAGAGTTTGTGTAGGGAAAGTGAGAGAATCCTTCCTGCCATGTTGCCTGCTGTGTAAAGCTGACAGGAGAATCCTGATTAAATTGTTCGGTTCTAGACAAAGTGCAGGAATGGGACTGCAATGCAATCGGATTGCTGTTTCAAAGGGCTACCCCAGGCATGATAGGCCAAATGGCCTCTTTCTGGCCTGCGTATTCTATCATACGAACACAGTTCCCATTGACCACGTGCCCAGAGAGCAGGAACAATACACTGAGCTCCCTCCTCCAGAGATGTGAGTGAAAATGAAGAGTAACAAGGTAAAGCAAGGTGCAGTAAAAGGCAGTTCACAGCCCAGAGGCAGAGAGAAAACATCCAAGGTGCAGAGATGGCAGAAGGGAGAGAGATACCAAACAGAGAGGAATGGAAAAGGTTGATGCATCCAGATCACAGTCCAGCAGGGCAGGAACTGACCAGAGACCCAACCCAAGAGTAACAAGCCAACCCAGACAGGCACAATGGCAACAGACTCAACAAGCCAGGAAAACACTCCAGAAACCCTGCGTCCAAACTTCCTCTTCGAAGACAAAGTGAGAGAGCAGACTTGCACCAGTCAAGACCATAATCACATCCAGTCTAAGGGCTGGAGAGAGAGAGGAGGAAGTGTTACAGTGACTGAGGGACCACCAGGACACAGTGACACTGTGTGGCCAGCTCCAGCCAGGTCTGCTGTTGCTGCCAGAGTGACTGCAGTCTATCTGGAGTTCTTCACAGCTGGGGCAGCAAGGAAACTATCACAAGACTGCAGCTTCCAGCTCCTCATCAGCTGGAAGGAGAGTTGGTGCAAACACCAATGTTTAGGAACTGAGCCATTGCTTCCAACAATCCACCAGATGTTACTCATCAAATACAAACCACACAACCCCCAACAACCTGCACCCACCATCTGGCAAAGAACATTCACCATTTCACATCTGCTTACGGATCTGGTCAACTTTCTAAGTATCTATGTTTAAAATATAATTTGCAGTGGAAAAATTCCACCTAAGAGTGACTGCAACCTCCCACCGGCAGCAGAGGAGCTTCATCTGGGCTTGTCCCTCTGAGAGACCTCCGTGCTTCAGGCAATTAATCCCATCACCGCAACCTGGGACAAGAGAGCAGGGAAATAGAACAGCAAACTCCTTACCTTCTCCAGCTGGTATCCGGGGGTGGAGACAAGTAGGCAGAGCTGTACGGGGAACTGTCAACGTGCACAAGATAGTCAAGGAACTTAGCTTCGGGGGCGGGGGGGGGGGGAAGTAACACTGTACCCCGAGTGGAAAGTGTACGATTTGAGTATAGGGATAGGGATGTTTTGCTGCAATTGTATAAGGCGTTGGTGAGGCCACACCTGGAATATTGTGCACAGTTTTGGTCTCCTTACGTAGGATAGAATCACATAGCACAGAAGGAGGCCATTCAGCCCATCAAGTCTGTACCAACCACAATCCCACCCAGGCCCTATTCCCATAACCCCATACATTTACCCTGCTAATCCCCCTGACACTGGGGTCAATTTAGCATGGTCAATCAGCCTAACCTATACATCTTTCGGACTGTGGGAGGAAACCGGAGCACCTGGAAGAAACCCACACAGACATAGGGAGAACGTGCAGGCTGCATACAGACAGTGACTCGAGGCTGGAATTGAACTTGGGTCCCTGGGGCTGTGAAGCAGCAGTGCTAACCACTGCTCATCTGAGGAAGGATGTCTCTGCTATAGAGGGAGCACAGCGGAAGTTTCCCAGGCTGATTCCTGGGATGGCAGGTCTGTCATATGAGGAGAGAATAAGTCAGTTAGGATTATATTCACTGGAGTTTAGAAAAGAGTGAGAGGGGATCTCATCGAAACTTATAAAATTCTAACAGGGTTAGACAGGGTGGATTCAGAAAAAATGTTCCCGATGGTGGGGGGTCCAGAACTCGGGGTCATAGTTTGACGATAAGGGGTAAACCTTTTAGAACTGAGGTAAGGAGAAATTTCTTCACCCAGAGGGTGGTGAATGTGTGGAATTCACTCCCACAGAAAGTAGCTGAGGCCAAAACATTGTGTGGTTTCAAGAAGGAATTAGATATAGCTCCTGGGGCTAAAGGGATCAAGGGATATGCGGGGTGGGGGGAAGGGGTCAGGATATTAAATTCGATGATCAGCCGTGATCGTAATGAATGGCGGAGCAGGCTGGAAGGGCTGAACGGCCTCCTCCTGCTTCCGGTTTCTATGTATTAGCTGAATGCAAAAAGACTGCGAGATGCTGTAGGACAAAGGGACATGGGGATCCTTGTTAGGAGACCCAGAAAGCTAGTGTACAGGTGCAGAAGGTGAGAGGGAAGGGGAACGGAAAGTAGGCTTTTAGTTTCAGGGGTGCATAAAAGGAGGAAGTAATGCTGCAACTGTACAAGGTAGCAGCGAGGCCACATTTCAAATACCGTGTACAGTTTTGATCCCCTTATTGAAGGGGAGTTGTATTATCACTGGAGGCAGTACAGAGTATGTTTACTAGGACGATCCTGGGTATGGAAGACATATAGGGAAAGAATAAGCTGCAAGGTCTGTACTCCTTGCAGTTCAGAAAAATTACAGGCAACATGACAAACATTTAAGATTCTGTGGATCAAAAGGGTAAATGTTGCAGGGGGGCGGGGGGGTTCTATTCTGAGTCGCAGAGTGGGCAGCACGGGGACACAATGGTTAACACTGATTAGATTTGTTTTATTATTGTCACGTGTATTGTGATACAATGAAAAATATTGTTTCCTGTGCTTGATAGGGACAAAGCATACCGTTCATAGAGAAGGAAAGGAGAGGGTGCAGAATGTAGTGTTACAGTCATAGCATAGAGAAAGATCAGCTTAATGCAAGATAGGTCCATTCAAAAATCTAACGGCAGCAGGGAAGAAGCTGTTCTTGAGTCGGTCGGTACGTGACTTCAGACTTTTGTATCTTTTTCCCGAAGGGAGAAGGTGGAAGAGAGAATGTCCGGGGTGTGTGGGGGGGTCCTTGATCATACTGGCTGCTTTTCCCCGAGGCAGTGGGAAGCGTGGACAGAGTCAGTGGATGGGTTGATGGATCGCACTGCTGCCTCACAGCGCCAGCGACCCGGGTTCAAATCCCTGCTTGGGTCAGTGTGTGTGTGGAGTTTGCACATTCTCCCCCGTGTCAGTCTGGGTCTCCAGTCTGAAAGACGTGCTGGTTAGGGTGCACTGGCTGCGCTAAGTTCTTCTTCAATGTACCCAAACAGGCACTGGAGTGGGGCGACTAGGATATTTACACAGTAACTTCATTGCAGTGTTAATGTAAGCCTCATTGTGACACTAATAAATAAGCTTCAGAATAAGGGGGTGCTCATTTAAGACAGATTTGTGGAAGAATTTCTTCACTCAGAGCAGTGGATCTTTGGAATTCTTTACCCCAGGAAGATGCGCAGGCTGACTCCTTGAACCTTTCCAAAGCTGAGGTGGTTTGTAATCAGTCCCGGGATTAAAGGTTGCAGAGATAAGACAGAGAAGCGGAACTGAGTGTTAGATTGGTCATGATCTTATCAAATGGCCCAGCAGGCTCAAAGGGCTGAATGGCCTCCTCCTGTTCCTTTCTCTAACGGTCTAATCCAGGTACACACACAGCACTGTTAGGGAGCAGGTTCCAGGACTTGGACCAGACCACAATGGAGGGACAGTCAATCTAGTCCCTGCTCCGAGTGCGAAGCTACGTGGAGGGGAACTTGTTTCCCATACTGGACTGCCCCTTGTCCTTCTAGATGGTAGAGGTGGCAGGTTTGCAAGGTGTTGTCAAAGGAGCCTTGGCGAGTCACTGCAGTGCATCTTGTAGATGGTACACACGGCCGTGCGTCGGTGGTGGAGGGAACGAGTTAAAAAGACGGAGCAGGAAAACACCGATAAAAAAGGATATCTGTCGCCTGTGAGGGGACATCAGCCTCGCTCTCTGTACCCTTTCCACCAATCCATGATGGCGGGTGCCGCGACTGGAGTCCAACGCTGAGTTGAACGGGCTCTGGAAGAGATTGAAAATTAAATCAATTGCAAACGCACACAATATTCAGCAAGGTCATTAATCATCAGAGATTCTGGCCCACAAGCCCCAGCAGGAGAAGACACTCAACCAGATATCAACGCCCACGGCGCCGACCCTCCCGCAGCGCGGCGCCCCCCTCGGCGCTGGAATGATGCTTTGATTTTGTTCTCAGGTCTGTGGAGTGAGTCTTGCAGCCCGTGATTCCATGACTTGTTGTTTAAAAGTCTAAGCAACACCTGACTTTAAATAACTGATTTGAAATTTCAACCAAATGAAGATGTGACAACTCTGTGAAGACAGTGATCCCCAACCAAAGAGAAAATGTACAAACATGCTCAGCAATCTTACAATCAGAATCCCTATGGTACAGGAGGAAGCCATTCGGCCCATCGAGTCTGCACTGACCACAATCCCACCCAGGTCCTATCCCCATAACCACATGTATTTACCCTTGCTAATCCCCCTGACACTAAGGGACAATTTAGCACGGCCAATCCACCTAACCCACACATTTTCAGGCTGTGGGAGGAAACCGGAGCACCTGAAGGAAACTCACGCAGACACGGGGAGAACGTGCAAACTCCATACAGGCAGTGACCCAAGCCGGGAATCGAACCTGGGTCCCTGGCGCTGTGAGACAGCAGTGCTAACCATTGTGCCACCGCGTTGCCCCAGCTGTGATCACCTCGCCCATGATTCCCACAGTGTGAATACCTGGAACTCGGTGGCATTGTTGGAAATGGCGTTGACGTTTGGCAGCGAGCCACCGTAGTATGGCCCTCGAGTGTGTGACAGGCGGAGCTGGTGTACCTTCTGAGCCTGCAACTGAGGCAAGAAAAACACAGGTCACATTTACATCGTCACACTGGCACAAAAATCCAGAGGTGGCACACAGATGGAAAGGAGGACAATCAGAACACCCATGGAAATTCAATCAAACCTTAGCTTCTCTTAAAGTCAGAGACACAAATTGACACATTGTACTGTCCCAGAGCAAGCACAAAGGCGCACATTCCAGCATTGGCAAACAACACAAACAGCAACATAAACTGGAAAAATACAACAATAATCAGGTAGAATGGCTGCTATAGGTCATTGAGTATCTGTACGATGGAGATAGATAGGTTCTTGATTAAAAAGGGGATCAGACGCCAAGGGGAAAAGACAGGAGAGTGGGGTTGAGAAAAATATCAGCCATGATTACATGGCGGAGCAGATTTGATGGGTAGAGTGGCCTTCGTCTGCTCCCATGTCTTACGATCCATTCAAGAAACACATCTGGCCAAGACGTAAGCACATCCAGCATTACACACACAGTGAAGGACTGTCAGCATCAAACACTCCCAGGACAGGTACAGCACAGGGTTAGATACAGAGTAAAGCTCCCTCTACACTGTCCCCATCAAACACTCCCAGGACAGGTACAGCACGGGGTTAGATACAGAGTAAAGCTCCCTCTACACTGTCCCCCCATCAAACACTCCCAGGACAGGTACAGCACGGGATTAGATACAGAGTAAAGCTCCCTCTACACTGTCCCCATCAAACACTCCCAGGACAGGTACAGCATGGGGTTAGATACAGAGTAAAGCTCCCTCTATACTGTCCCCACATCAAACACTCCCAGGACAGGTACAGCACGGGGTTAGATACAGAGTAAAGCTCCCTCTACACTGTCCCCATCAAACACTCCCGGGACAGGTACAGCACAGGGTTAGATACAGAGTAAAGCTCCCTCTATACTGTCCCCACATCAAACACTCCCAGGACAGGTACAGCACAGGGTTAGATACAGAGTAAAGCTCCCTCTACACTGTCCCCATCAAACACTCCCAGGACAGGTACAGCACGGGGTTAGATACAGAGTAAAGCTCCTTTTGTCAGTACACTGTGTGTCCAGGCATGTGCCTGTATGTGAACATGTGTCTCATTCTGTGACTCACTGCATGTGTCTCAGTGTGTGAGGGTATGTCTGTGTCCCACTCTGTGAGTGTGTTAGGCTACATGTCGCTCACTCTGTCTCACTGTGTGTGAGGATATGTGTCTCTCACTCTTTCTCTGTGTCAGGGTGTGTGTGAGGGTATGCATCTCTCACTCTGTGTCAGGATGTGTGTCACTCTGTGAGAATGTTTTTCTCTGTGTGAGGGTGTGTGTCTCTCACTCTGTCTCACCGTGTGTCTGTCTCTGTGTGAGGGTGTGTATCACTCTGTGAGTTTGTGTGTCTATCACTGTTGAGGGTGTGTGTGTGTGTCTCTCTCTCTCAATGTGAAAGGATGTGTGTGTGGGTGTGTATCAGGTTTTATCTCTCTCGCTGTGAGGGTGTGTGTCTCTCTCTGTGAAAGGATGTGTGAGGGTGTGTGTCTCTCTCTGTGAAAGGATGTGTGTGAGGGTGTGTGTCAGGTTTTGTCTCTCTCTGTGTGAGGGTGTGTGTGTGTCTCTCTCTCTGTGTGAGGGTGTGTGTGTGTCTCTCTGTGTGAGGGTGTGTGTCACTCTCTCCTCTCTCCCTGCTGTCCAGCCCCCCCCCCGGGCTGGTAGTCAGGATGCGGCCCGCAGCCTGCGCGCTAGGCCCCGGGCTGTAGTAGAGGGGGCGGGCCCGCGCAACTTCCTTCCCCCCGGGGGGGTGGGGACCGCTTACCCGCGAGTTGTTGAGCTCCATCATCACCTCCTCGAAGGCCGCCGTCTCCTCGGCCTGCTTCTGGTTGTGGAGGGCGATCTTCTCGCTGAATTTCCGCGGGTTATTGCCGGCCGCCATGTTGATGGCGCTGCCCCCGCTGTCTCTGTGTCCTCCTCTCCCCCCCACCACCGCTCCTCTCCGGCCCGGCCTGCCCCCACCCCCAGCTCCCCTCAGACCGAGCGACAACTCCGCTCCACAAAGCCGAGCGGCCGTGGGCGCCAAACAGGCCGAGAGAGCATTAATCCCGTCAAAACAAACAGGACGAAAAAAAAGCCCTGCCCGACCGCATCGCCAGGCATGCCGGGACCTGTAGTCTTTCCCGCCCTCTGAACGCATTCTGCGGATGCGCGTGTGGACTACATCTCCCGCGCCGCCGCCTGGGGCCGCTCACAACTTCCGGCATACCCCGCGCGCCGCCGCCTGGGGCCGCTCACAACTTCCGGCATACCCCGCGCGCCGCCGCCTACAAGTCCCGGAAGCCCCTGCGCCCCGATAGGAAGTGACGCCCGCATCCCAGCAAATGGCTGCTGTCAAAGGAAGTGACACCAGACCCGCCCCCGCCCACTCGCCCCTCCGCGCTGTGCCTTCTGGGTGTTGTAGTCCCCCGCCGCCCTGCTTGCCCTCTTCCCAGATGGGGAGAGACAGGTGAGAAAAACTACAACCGCTCACAACTGCTACCAGTCCACCTCAAGCTTAATCCTTCTGCACCCCTGTGATTGTAGCATGCATTTTCTCTCCCTCAACCCTCCCCCACCAACTCCCCTTCCAAAATCTGACCTGTACCTGTGGATGGCACAACGTTTAGCAGCGCTGCCTCACAGCGCCAGGGACCCAGGTTCGATTCCCGGCTTGGGTCACTGTCTGTGCATAGTCTGCACATTCTCCCCATGTCTGTGTGGGTTTCCTCCGGGTGCTCTGGTTTCCACCTATAGTCCGAAAGACATGCTGGTTAGGATGCTAAATTCTTCCTCAGCATACCCAAACAGGCGCCAGAGTGTGGCGATGAGGGGAACTTCACAGTATAGAATCATAGAAACCCTACAGTGCAGAAAGAGCCCATTGAGTCTGCATCGACCACAATCCCACCCATTCCCTACCCCCATATTCCTACATATTTACCCGCTAATCCCTCTAACCTACACATCAGAACAGTAAGGGGCAATTTTAGCATGGCCAATCAACCTAACCCACTCATCTTTGGACAGTCACTTCATTGCAGTGTTAATGTAAGCCTTACTTGTGACTAATAAATAAACTCTGATGTGGAGATGCCAGCATTGGACTGAGGTGGGCACAGTAAGAAGTCTCACAACATCAGGTTAAAGTCCAACAGATTTATTTGGTAGGACGAGCTTTTGCAGCGCTGCTTCTTCATCAGGAGAGTAGAGAGTTGAGTTCACAAACACGGCATCTATAGACAAAGACACAATTACAAAACAATGATTGAATGCAAGTTTTTCAGGATCTTGTCTGCTTTCTTGCATCTTGGTAGAAACATGATGTCACAATCCTCTCGGAGATCCTCTCCATTTCGACCATTATCCTGTAATTGTGTCTTTGTCTATACCATGCTTGTGAAGAACATAAGAACATAAGAAGCAGCAGCACTGCAAAAGCTCGTGATTGTGAGACTTCTTATTGTGACCTGAGAAAATATGTGGACCCTTGGAAGAGTGTGTAGATTTTATTTGTCTTATTATTATCACATCTATTGGGATACAAGGGAAACTATTGTGCTATACAAAGCATACTGTTCATAGAGTACATTGGGGAGAAGGAAAGTAGGGTGCAGAATATAGTGTTAGACAAGGTGTACAGAAAGATCAGCTTGAATTAGAACATAACAGCGCAGTACAGGCCCTTCGGCCCTCGGTGTTGCGCCGACCAGTGGAACCAATCTAATGACCCTCTAACCTAAACTATTTCAATGTTATCCATATGCCTATCCACTGACCATCTGAATGCCCTTAAAGTTGGCGAGTCCACAACTGCTGCAGGCAGGGCATTCCACGCCCTTACTACCCTCTGAGTAAATTAGGTATATTCAAAAGCCTGATGGCAGCAGGGAAGATGTTCTAGAGACAGTCAGTACATAATCTCAGACTTTTGTATCTTTTTCCCGACAGAAGAAGGTGGAAGAGAGAATGTCCGGAGTGCGTAGGTTCCCCGATTATGCTGACTGCTTTTCCGAGGCAGTGGGAAGTGTAGATGGAATTTAGTAGGTGGAATGTAGAACGTAGTCACTTATAAATATTCAATTCTGCAGAAAGGGTAGCAGAACTATCCTCCAAATCATTATGACTAGTCAGTGCTCTCAACACCCACTGCATTCCAGCCTCTTGGCATTGTACCTGCTCTTTCTGATTGCTGTGATTTGTTTTTTTAAAATGCAATTCTCATAAACTCATTGCCACTTTTCTATTACAATCAAAGGAGATAGCCACCCATTCTCCCTTCCTCCTTCCCTGCCTCAACCAGCCCCTCCCTCTGGTCTTCTATACTTCTCTCTGTTCTCTCAGCTAGCTCACCTGGATGAATAAAGGTTAAATAAGTCAATAAAATAAATATAGAATCCTGACAGAGCAGAAGCAGGCCATTTGGCCCATCGAGGCTGCACTAACTCTCTCCAACAGAGCATCTTATCCAGACCCTATCCCCATGTATTTGTGCCATTAATCCACCTAATCTGCACATCTTTGGACACCAAGGGGCAATTTAGCATGGCCAATCCACCCTAACCTGCACATCTTTGGACACTAAGGGACAATTTAGCATGGCCAATCCACCTAACCAGCACATCTTTGGGCACTAAGGTGCAATTTAGCATGGCCAATCCACCCTAACCTACACATCTTTGGACAGCTTAGCAATTCTCACTTACAACAACCACCTGACCAAGAATCTAAAACCACAGCAAGAGATAGGGTGGAATCCAGGAGATGACTAAGTTATTCTGAAGGTCAGTACACAGGTACAGCACAAAATTTAAAAAGACCAATGGGATATTTATTGCAAAAGGACTGGAATATAACAGTAAGGATGTATTATTGCAATTGAGGCAGTAGTTGAGGTGGGTACAATTTTGTCTTTTAAAAAGCATTTAGACAGTTACATGGGTAAGATGGGCATAGAGGGATATGGGCCAAACACGGGCAATTGGAATTAGCTTAGTGGCATGGAGAAGTTGGGCTGAAGGGCCTGTTTCCCTGCTGTAAATCTCTCTGACTCGAATACAATTCAGCTGTAAAAGAGAATTGACAGTTCTGCAATGTAACTATCAGTTTAATCCTTGGTATGAAGGGTAAACAGCTCTGAGGAAATCATATGGACTGAAAAGTGTTCTCTCTCCACAGATCAGAGCAGGCCTGCTGCATTAACCCAGCGGTTTCTGTTTTTATTCTGGATTTATTCCCGCTCAAAAAAGACAGTAGGACTAGGGGGCACAGCCTCAAGATAAAAGGGGGGCGGTTTAGAACGGAGTTGAGGAGGAACTTCTTCACTCAAAGGGTGGTGAATCTCTGGAATTCTCTGCCCGTTGAAGTGGTGGAGGCTGCCTCGCTAAATATTTTTAAGACGCGGGTTGATGGGTTTTTGATAGGAGAGGGGATTAAGGGTTATGGGGAGAGGGCGGGAAAGTGGAACTGAGCAGCGACAGATCAGCCATGATCTTATTGAATGGCGGGGCAGGCTCGAAGGGCTGGATGGCCTACTCCTGCTCCTATTTCTTATGTTCTTATTGCCAGCATCCAGCAGTATTTTGCTTTTATTATAACGTACAATATTGTTGGTTTTGTTTGCAGGTTGCATTTAAAACGTCTTGCTTGAAATGTGTATCTTTGTTAGAAAAACAGAAGTATATTTTATTAAACTATCCTGGTTGATATTTCATTGTGAGCTTTGATCCTGTGTGCATGCATGCATCATGCTCGGCCAACGGATACACTGTGCTGCTTACATGGGTGGCACGGTGGCTTAGCACTCCTGCTTCACAGTGCCAAGGAACCAGGTTCGATTCCCGACTCAGGTCACTATCTGCGTGGGTTTGCTCCCACAGTGTGAAAGACGTGCTGGTTAGGGTGCATTAATCCAAACAGGCACTGGACTGTGGCAACGAGGGAAATTTCACAGTAACTTCATTGCAGTGTTAATATGAGCCTTACTTTTGTTTAATAAATAAACTTTAACTTTACATTGTGTTTGATACATTTGATGTCCTGTATCCTTCCTTAAACAGCAACAACCCACACCTCTTTGTAAAGGTCTTTCCCTCCCATGCAACTCTGCCACTTTCTTCGGGTTGTCCTTCGACACTCTGCATCTGTGTTCTGCCTTTCACACCTTTTGATCTCTGAATGGACGCTATTAGCACCATTCTCAGCCTTTATCATCACCCTATGTCCTATTGTCCACGGGATCTTGGTCAATTACCCAACCCCAGCCCTCCCCTCACATTATAAATCTCATCCAATTTCCTTTGTCTTCAGCTCTGACAAAGGGTCATGCAAACTCAAAACATTGGCTTTATTAACAAGGGAGAAAGAACAGCACAGGAACAGGCCCTTTGGCCCTCCAAGCCTGCACCGATCACATTACCTATCTAACCACCTGCTTATATCTATTCCCCGTTTGTTCATATCCAGATGTCTTAAATGTCACTGAAGTGTCCGCCTTGACTACCACACTTCGCAATGCATTCCAGGCCCCCACCACACTGGATAAGGCTCTGGGCAAACCCCATTTGGAGAATTGTGAGCAGTTTTGGGCCCTGTATCTAAGGAAGGATGTGCCGGGCCTTGGAAAGGGTCCAGAGGAGGTTCACAATAATGATCCCTGGAATGAAGAGCTTGTCGTATGAGGAACGGGTTGAGGACTCTGGGTCTGTACTCGTTGGAGTTTAGAAGGATGAGGGCGGGGGGGGGGGATCTTATTGAAACTTACAGGATACTGCGAGGCCCTGGATAGAGTGGACGTGGAGAGGATGTTTCCACTAGTAGGAAAAACTAGAACCAGAGGGCACAACCTCAGGCTAAAGGGACGATCCTTTAAAACAGAGATGAGGAGGAATTTCTTCAGCCAGAGAGTGGGGAATCTGTGTAACTCTTTGCCACAGAGGAGGTCGGGTCATTGAGTGTCTTTAAGACAGAGATAGATAGGTTCCTGATTAATAAGGGGATCAGGGGTTATGGGGAAAAGGCAGGAGAATGGGGATGAGAAAAATATCAGCCATGATTGAATGGGGGAGCAGACTCGATGGGCTGAGTGGCCTAATTCTGCTCCGAAGTGTTACAGTCTTATAGGAGGCCATTCGGCCTATTATGCACTAACCATAATCCCACCCAGGCCCTGTTCCCGTAATATTTATCCCACTAAATCCCCCAACACTAGGGGGATACTGAGCGTGGCCAATCAACCTAACCTGCACAACTTTGGAGTGTGGGAGGAAACCGGAGCACCCGGAGGAAACTCTCACAGACACAGGGGGAACATGCAATCTCCACCCAGACTGTGACCCAAGCTGGAATTGAACCCGGGTCCTTAGCACTGTGAGGCAGCAGTGCTAACCACAGTGCCACTGCACCTTATTGGTAATAGAGCTCTGGATGATAATGAGGAGAGAGCGCCCTGTACTCGGTGTTCCAGTCTGATGGTAGTGTTTCTACTGATATCAACTCGCCCCCTCCCCGACAAACCAGGGAATAAGTTTATTTATTATTGTCACAATTAGGCTTACATTAACACTGCAATGAAGTTGCTGTGAAATTCCCCTAGCTGCCACACTCCGGCACCTGTTCAGGGACACTGAGGGAGAATTTAGCACGGCCAATCCACCCTAACCAGCACATCTTTCAGACTGTGGGAGGAAACCCATGCAGACACAGGGAGAACGTGCAGACTCCACACAGACAGCGCTTCAAGCCAGGAATCGAAACCAGATCCCTGGCTCTGTGGAGCAGCAGTGCTAACCACTGTGCTGAGCTACGTTCAGCTCTCAATTCTAGACAAAAACCACACCATATTTCTGAAGATTTTTATTTTGTCTCATTACCTACACAAAATAATGTTACATTTATACAAAAATTCTCTATGAAACTGTGACAAAAAGCAGAAATAGCTGCGTGAAAATCTTACTGGCTGATATAAAGCTGTAACTTTCATTTTATTTGAAGAATTATTTATACGTATGATTTTAAAAATAGATCACAGCTCAAACGTCTTGAGGATCGGGGATGATTGACTGTTGAGGGACAGAGGAGAACTGTAGTCTGAAAATATCCACACGGCCATTATTACGATGCGGAGTTGCCGGTGTTGGACTGGGGTGGGCACAGTAAGAAGTCTCACAACACCAGGTTAAAGTCCAATAGGTTTATTTGGAATCACGAGCTTTCTGCTCCTTCATCAGCCAAGTTCCACACACGAGGACAGTCTCGACTGGGACGTTGGGTTCATGTCACACCACCAGTAACCCTCACCGTTTTGCCTGGGTTTGCAAAGTCCTACTAACTTGTCCTGGCTGGAGCAATTCACATCTCTTTAACCTGCGATTATCCCTCTCTCCACTCGCTCTGCTTGTTCCTGTAAAGACTTAACTATCTGTAAAGACTCACATTCCAATTATTATCTTGGAATTGTGGCTGTGTCTGTACATGCCCTGTTTGTGAACACAACTCCCTCACTCACTTGATGAGGGAGCAGCGTTCCGAAAGCTCGTGCCACCAAATAAACCTGTTGGACTATCACCTGATGTTGTGAGACTTCTTATAGTGAACATTATTATGGAAGATAAAAGACACACATTCACATTTCCCAATCAATCGCCCAGGAGGGTCTCACAGCCAGGACTACTTCCTTCTATCAGTCGGGTAGCTGGAAGCCAAGTGGTTAACAGAAAGGATTGACATGGGAAAAGATCAGCTGGTTGTGAGGGTATGGTGAAAGGTAAATCAGGAATTCAGCAAGGGATCAATGCATGAAGTAGGACACCGGTGGAATCACTCTTACTGCCGTGAGGTTTGTGATTCAGGGTTGTCGCCATGTTAATTGTCTGGGGCTCTACCCTGGGATAGATGAAAAGGGGTTAGTGACGAGAATCGAGAGGAGACTCGGATTGTTTTACGAAGGGGCAGCTGCTAGTTATGGCTACTCGGGGACAATCACAGCTGTTTCTCAGAAAATACAACAAGGAGATCTCAAATCCCCCAAGAAAGCAGTTAGCCACATCAAACTGTAAACAGTTACCGGACAGTGATCAGGAGCAGGAACCCAGGCTGATTTCCCCTCTCTCTCTAACCCAGGGATCACTGGACAGTGATCAGGAGCAGGAACCCTGGCTGATTTCCCCTCTCTCTCTAACCCAGGGATCACTGGACAGTGATCAGGAGCAGGAACCCTGGCTGATTTCCCCTCTCTCTAACCCAGGGATCACTGGACAGTGATCAGGAGCAGGAACCCTGGCTGATTTCCCCTCTCTCTCTAACCCAGGGATCACTGGACAGTGATCAGGAGCAGGAACCCTGGCTGATTTCCCCTCTCTCTCTCTAATCCAGGGATCACTGGACAGTGATCAGGAGCAGGAACCCTGGCTGATTTCCCCTCTCTCTCTAACCCAGGGATCACTGGACAGTGATCAGGAGCAGGGACCCTGGCTGATTTCCCCTCTCTCTCTCTCTAACCCAGGGGTCACTGGACAGTGATCAGGAGCAGGAACCCTGGCTGATTTCCCCCCTCTCTCTAACCCAGGGATCACTGGACAGTGATCAGGAGCAGGAACCCTGGCTGATTTCCCCTCTCTCTCTCTAACCTAGGGATCACTGGGTTGCTTTTAGCAATCCCACAGGATGGTACGTGGGAGAAGTTGGACCGCCCTCCCTTCGGAATGGTGAGCTCTCCTTCCCTCCCTCCCCCCGTGACGGTGTAATATGGCCCACCTCCTCGATTCGCAGTGCTGCATGGCTTACCTTGTACCCAGAGGGAGGGAGGGAGTTGGGGGGTGCGTAGCCTGAGACAGCCCCCCATTTCTTGCCCAGAGGGGAATGCTATCAGTACAGTCATTTGGGTTGGCGGGGGGGGGGTTGCAGTGTCAGTTAGCAATGAAATGCCAGCGATGTGGCCTCTGGGACGACAGGAATCCCTCCCCCACTGTCTCAACCACCAGCCTCTGTGCAGCAACAGAGAAACTTGGGGGGGAAGGTCTGGAAACTGGAATCATCCTGGAAGGGGCCAGTCACTCTGACATCTGGTTATTCAGTGTGTGGGGGGTCAGGGGTGTGCGCGCGTGCACGGAAATAAGAACTCAAATTGGATTCGCAAGAAGGGACACCGGGATTGGTCCAGAAATACAGATGATTGAAAGTTTACTCAGTTTTTAAAATCAGGGTTTTGAGAAGGAATTAAATAACAATTTCCAGTATGTTCTCTTTGGATTGTGAGGAGGAATTAACGGGTTAGACCGTGAAACCTCTCTCACTGGTCGATAAGAGTCTCGGACTGAGGTGCAGAAGCTGGGGGGGAGGGGGGGGGGGAAACAAGACCGAGCGATGCAGGAATGAGAGGAAGGTGCAACTCTGTCCCCCGCTAGAAGCTGCAGACAGGGACAGTGCAACTCTGTCCCCCACCAGAAGCTGCAGACAGGGACAGTGCAACTCTGTCCCCCGCCAGAAGCTGCAGACAGGGACAGTGCAACTCTGTCCCCCACCAGAAGCTGCAGACAGGGACAGTGCAACTCTGTCCCCCGCCAGAAGCTGCAGACAGGGACAGTGCAACTCTGTCCCCCGCCAAAAGATGCAGATAGGGACAGTGCAACTCTGTCCCCAGCCAGAAGCTGCAGACAGGGACAGTGCCACACTGTCCCCAGCTAAAAACAGCAGACAGGGACAGTGCCACACTGTCCCCAGCTAAAAACAGCAGACAGGGACAGTGCCACACTGTCCCCAGCTAAAAACAGCAGACAGGGACAGTGCCACACTGTCCCCAGCTAAAAACAGCAGACAGGGACAGTGCAACTCTGTCCCCAGCTAAAAACAGCAGACAGGGACAGTGCCACACTGTCCCCAGCTAAAAACAGCAGACAGGGACAGTGCCACACTGTCCCCAGCTAAAAACAGCAGACAGGGACAGTGCTACACTGTCCCCAGCTAAAAACAGCAGACAGGGACAGTGCCACACTGTCCCCAGCTAAAAACAGCAGACAGGGACAGTGCCACACTGTCCCCAGCTAAAAACAGCAGACAGGGACAATGCCACACTGTCCCCAGCTAAAAACAGCAGACAGGGACAGTGCCACACTGTCCCCAGCTAAAAACAGCAGACAGGGACAGTGCCACACTGTCCCCAGCTAAAAACAGCAGACAGGGACAGTGCCACACTGTCCCCAGCTAAAAACAGCAGACAGGGACAGTGCCACACTGTCCCCAGCTAAAAACAGCAGACAGGGACAGTGCCACACTGTCCCCAGCTAAAAACAGCAGATAGGGACAGTGCCACACTGTCCCCAGCTAAAAACAGCAGATAGGGACAGTGCCACACTGTCCCCAGCCAGAAGCTGCAGATACAGACAATGCATCTCTGTCCCAGTAAAATCCACAGATAGGGACAGTGTAACTTCCTCTTGCTAAAAGCAGCAGAAACAGGGCTGAATTAATCGCTTGTGAATGGGAAATGGGTAGGTTCCAGCTTGTTAAGGGTATATAGAAGGCAGGGTGGGAGAAAAGCAGCTGAACAGGTGTTAGAGGCAGCTTTTGTAGTAATGCCTCAATGAGGAACAAAGCTGGCAGTAGCAGGAGGGCCGAGGGTGGAGGGTGGTGCGTGTGTGTGTGTGTGTGTGTGTAAACGGCCAGCTGGTCAAATTGAACAAGGTCAGCGCACGAGTAAACAATCCACTGATCCTACACTTTGATGAATAAGACCATGGTGACCAGAGTGAAGCCGAGAATCAGCATGATGACCTTGCAGAGGCGCTGGTGTGAGGAATTGAGTTCGTGAGGCAGGATTTCCATGAAGGTGATGTAGATGAAGGTTCCTGCGGCCACTCCTTCCAGCACGCAGCGGACCAGCTGGTGGCTGGAGTCCTCCGTCAGGGCGATACCCAGACCCACCCCCAGGGGGGACATGAGGGCAAAGACAAGCACACAGCAGATGATGGCTGTCCACCTCAGACGGCTCTGCACCAGTTTGAGGGTCAGACTGAAGGCGATAATACACTTGTGGACCGACAGGGCGATGCAGATTTCCACCACCTTGGAGCTGGCCTCCTGTAAGCCCACCGCCAACCCCTCAAAGACCGAGTGCAGGGAGAGAGCAAAGACCAGCACAAAGCAGCGGATGGCCGAGTGCGAGTTAAAATCCACGTGGAGGTGGGTGCCGGCCTCGTCACGCTGGCTGCCACCCTCACCCAGGCCCAGGTGGTGCTGCGAGTGCAGATTCCCACTCGATGAGCGGCCCAGCAGGGACCTGGTCTCCTCCAGGTTACTGGACTGGTCCCGGCAGGCCAACACAATCTGCTCCATGATCAGGACCAGGAAGAAGCCCATCGCCACAATAAACTCTGGCAGGGGGAACTGGAGCTGAGAGACACAGAAGAACACAACACACACAGTAAGGAGCACCGAGCTTCACTCAGACAGATCTATCAGTGGCACAAGTGGACTTACATTAACACTGCAATGAAGTTACTGTGAAAATCCCCCAGTTGCCACACTCCAGTGCCTGTTCGGGTTACACTGAGGGAGAATTTAGCACGGCCAGTGCACCCTAACCAACATGTCTTTCAGACTGGGGAGGAAACCGGAGTACCCAGAGGAAACGCACGCAGACACAGGGAGAACGTACAGACTCCACAGAGACAGTGATGCAAGCGGGGAATCGAACTTGGGCCCTTGGCACTGTGAAGCAGCAGTGCTAACCACTGTGCCACCTTAGAAGAGAGTCATAGAGGTTCACAGCATGGAAACAGGCCCTTCGGCCCAACTTGTCCATGCCGCCCTTCTTTTTAAACCATTAAGCTAGTCCCTATTGCCTACATTTAGCCCATATCCCTCTACACTCATCTTACCCATGTAACTGTCTAAATGCTTTTTAAAAGACAAAATTGTACCCGCCTCTACTACTACCTCTGGCAGCTCGTTCCAGACACTCACCATCCTGTGTGTGAAAAAATTGCCCCTCTGGACCCTTTTGTATCTCTCCCCTCTCACAGTGCCCTCTAGTTTTAGACTCCCCTGCCTTTGGGAAAAGATATTGACTATCTAGCTGATCTATGCCCCTGATTATTTTATAGACCGCTATAAGATCATCCCTCAGCCTCCTACGCTCCAGAGGAAAAACGTCCCAGTCTATCCAGAGGATAAGAACATAATGAAATGGGACAGGGATCAGATAGGCTACTCTCTATTCTGTATCGGACATTAAGTAATCCAATGTAACAGTCATGTCCTGCTCTCGGAGCGTGCATGGTGTTGTGCAACTGCTTGCAACGGGTAAGTAACTATCGGAAAGGTCAGACACAGAGCCAGCAGCAACTTTTCTTCCCAGAGACACAGAACCACAAACCACAGAGTGTTTCCCCATGACAGAACATCTGCTCAGAACTGTTACACTGGTAACTGCTCCTGCATGACCAACAGAGAGAGAGAGAGCGCGAATCCCTAGCCTCCCGCATCTCCCCAGTCTCCATGCTGGGATATGCCAGCCTTCCCACTCAGATACGATAGCCAGAGAGCACTCCCCACCCTCAACTGCTGCAAAGCCCAATACATAGTGACCCGAACGAGGAACATTGCTGATTATAGTGGCACGGCTATCTCACAGCACTAGGTATCCAGGTTCTATTCCTGACTTGGATAAGTGTCTGTACATTCACCCTGTGTCTGCGTGGGTTTCCTCCGGGTGCTCAGATTTCCTCCCACAGTCCAAAGATGTGTAGGGCAGATGGATTGGCCATGCTAAATTGCCCCTTAGGCACAACCTCAGGCTAAAGGGATGCTCATTTAAAACAGAGATGAGGAGGAATTTCTTCAGCCAGAGGGTGGGGAATCTGTGGAACTCTTTGCCACAGAGGAGGCTGGGTCACTGAGTGTCTTTAAGACAGAGACAGATAGGTTCTTGATTAATAAGGGGATCAGGGGTTATGGGGAAAAGGCAGGAGAATGGGGGATGAGAAAAATATCAGCCATGATTGAATGGCAGAGCAGACTCGATGGGCTGAGTGGCCTCATTCTGCTCCTATGTCTTATGGTCATACTGTCCCAAGATGTGCAGGTTAGATGGATAGGCCATGCTAAATTTCCCTTAGTGTCCAAAGATGTGTAGGTTAGGGTGGATTGGCCATGCTAAATTGCTCCTTAGTGTCCAAAGATGTGTAAGTTAGGTGGATTGGCCAGGCTAAATAGTCCCTTAGTGTCCCAGGATGAGGTTAGAGGGATTAGCGGGTTAAATGCACTCTCCGACACAGCGTCTTATTCCACCCGACTGCTGGTGGGATAGTGATCGATTGGGATAAGATGCTGTCGGAGAGTCGGTGCAGGTTCTACGGGCCGAGTGGCCTCCTTCTGTTCTGTAGTGATTCTGGGGAACTTTGCTGGTTATAGTTCAATAACACATTGACTGCTGGCCACAGTGAGGAACAGGAGTTGTCCATATTGCCTTGAATTGCCTCAAACACCTGGCTGATCAGCCACCTCAACTCTGAATTCCCTACACAATCGCCATATCCCTCAATTTCCTTCAGTGTACAAAGGCTGATAGCCGTGCTGTTCCCTGGCCTTGGAGAGACTAACAACCTGCTGTCCATTACAAAGCTGGCCTCTAAGTTTAGCAGGTCACAGGGAAGGTAAGGGGAATGAAAAAAATAGGGGTGTCTTGCTGAAACTGTACAAGGCACAAAAAGGCTTACGTTAACACTGCAATGAAGTTACTGTGAAAATCCTCTAGTCGCCACAGTCCAGCACCTGTTCGGGTACACGAAGGGAGAATTTAGCACGGCCAATGCACCCTAACCAGCTCTTTCAAAGTGTGGGAGGAAACCGGAGCACCCAGAGGAAACCCATGCAGACACAGGGAGAATGTGCAGACTCCACACAGACAGTGACCCAAACTGGAAATCGAACCTGGGTCCCTGGTGCTGTGAGACAGCAGTGTTAACCCACTGTGTCACCGTGCTGCTGGGAATCGAACCCAGGTCCCTGGTGCTGTGAGACAGCAGTGCTAACCCACTGTGTCACCGTGCTGCTGGGAATCGAACCCGGGTCCCTGGCGCTGTGAGACAGCAGCGCTAACCCACTGTGTCACCCATAAGACTGTACCTAGAATACAGTGAACGGTTTTGGTTCCCATATCTAACAAAAGCTATAGTGGCACTGGAGGCAGGTCAGAGAAGGTTCACTTGGGTTGTTTCTGGATAGGGAAGGATATTTTCATGGGGAGAGTTTGAGTAGGTTAATCCTGTACTCACTGGAGTTTATAAGAATGAGAGGTGGCCTCACCGAGACATATTAGATTCTCAAGAGACCGAGATGGTTTCCTCTTGTGGGAGTCGGAATCCTTTCAGTACAGTAGGAGGCCATTCAGCCCATCAAGTATGTACTGACCACAATCCCACCCAGGCCCTATTCTGTAACCCCACACATTTGCCCTACTAATCCTATAACACCAAGGGCCAATTTAGAATGGCCAATCAACCTAACCTGCACATCTTTGGACTTTGGAAGTCTAAAACCAGAGGGGCAGAATCTCAGAGCGAGGGGGGTCACCCATTAAAGACAGATTTGAGGAGGAATTTCTTCTCTCAGCGGATAGTGAATTTGTGGAATTCTTTGCCGCAGAGGGTTGTGGAGGCTGGATCATTAACTGTGTTCAGGCTCAGAGAGACAGATTATAATCAGAGGGTTATGGAGATAAAGCAGGAAAGTGGATATCAGGATTTTCACATCAGATCTTTACGATTTGATTTATTGTTGTCACGCGTATTAGTATATTGTGAAACGTATTGTTTCTTACTCACTATACAGACAAAGCATACTGTTCATAAAGGAGGAAAGGAGAGAGTGCAGAATGTAGTGTTACAGTCACAGCTAGGGTGTAGAGAAAGATCAATTTAATGTGAGGTAGGTCCACTCAAAAGTCTGACAGCAGCAGGGAAGAAGCTGTTCTTGAGTCGGTTGTTACGTGACCTCAGACTTTTGTATCTTTTTCCCGATGGAAGAAGGTGGAAGAGAGAATGTCCGGGGTGCGTGGGGGGGTCCTTAATTATGCTGGCTGTTTTTCCCGAGGCAGTGGGAAGTGTAGACAGAATCAATGCATAGAAGGATGGTTTGCGTGATGGATTGGGCTACATTCGCGACCTTTTGTAGTTCCTTGCGGTCTTGGACAGAGTAGGAGCCCATACCAAGCTGTGATACAACCAGAAAGAATGCTTTCTATGGGGCATCTGGAAAAGTTGGTGAGAGTTGTAGCTGACATGCCAAATTTCCTTAGTCCTCTGAGAAAGTAGAGGTGTCGGTGGGGCTTTATCCATAGTGCCGGGGGCGGGGGGGGAGCAGCAGCAGCTGAGATGAGTGAATGTGTGTATGATAGACGGACTGTGAAGAGGTGAGGGACTGTACTTGGGTTTTGAGGAAAAAGACAGATGAGTTGAAATTTGTGTCAGGCAGGAGGAGTTTGGAAAGACAGCGAGGAGGATATTGGAGAAAACAGGACAGCAGCCTGAGTTACAAAACAGTTGTGGTGTCAGAGAGGGAGTAAGTGTGGCAATCTTCCCAAGATTGGCAGAGCAACTGAACTGGAAATTGTATAGCTGTGGGTCACAGAGCGGAACCAGAGTGAGTGGATCTTAAGGAGGGACAGCAGGCCAGAATAGAGATCCCACAGTCGGTGGGATCAGTGATCAGGCTGCCCAATTCTGACATATCGCCAATAAAAGCTGGGCCTAACCCACAGCACCTGTCAACGTGATTCACCTCCTCTCTCGCTGTTCATTCCGACTCCAGGATTCCCCAGAGCCACCAAAATATCCACAAACAACAACAAAAACACCACCAGACTTGGCCCCAAAAAGGCAAGTCATCAACATTTCAATCATGGGTGGCTCAGTAAGTGGCAAAGAGTCACAAGACATGTTGGTGTGGGCAGAAAAACCCCTCCCAACTGGGCAGAGACTGCTGTTGAATGGGTACAGCTACAAGTCATCTGACACCATTCACAGTGACT
The DNA here is from genome assembly GCF_965287045.1 of Carcharhinus amblyrhynchos. NCBI lineage: Eukaryota > Metazoa > Chordata > Chondrichthyes > Carcharhiniformes > Carcharhinidae > Carcharhinus > Carcharhinus amblyrhynchos. The sequence continues at coordinate 83,914 of NW_027650393.1, forward strand.
CAGTTTGACTCATCCTATGGCTGTGTTCAGTGCCAAGGGAATGTTAGAAAGATCAGGGATATCAAACTCACACATTAATTGGGGAAATGAGTGGCACACTACTACCTCAGTGCCAGGGACCTAGGTTCGATTCCTGGCTTGGGACACTGTGCAGACTCCGCACATTCTCCCCGTGTCTGTGTGGGTTTCCTGCGGGTGCTTCGGTTCCCTCCCACAGTCTGAAAGACGTGCTGGTTAGGGTGCATTGGCCGTGCTAAATTCTCCCTCAGTGTATCCAAACAGGCGCTGGAGGGTGGTGATTAGCGGATTTTCAATAACTTCACTGCTGTCTTAATGGTGGCCTACTTGAGACAGTAGTAACTAAATGTTTGACAGATCTCATGTGTTGGTACTGGGGGGAATGGGTAAGTGTTTGACAGATCTCCTTGCCTGTTAACACTGGGGCAGGGGGATGGGTAACTCAGAATTCCTCCAGTACCAAAGGAGGTCTTTCAGCCATTCGAGTCTGCACAACCATCCAATAGAACATCCTATATTGGCCCTTTGCCCATAACCTCTCATTTACCCCACTAACCCTGGGACACTAAAGGGCAGTTTAGCATGGCCAATCCACCTAACCCACACACCTTTCGGACTGTGGGAGGAAACTGGAGCACCTGGAGGAAACCCATGCAGACACGAGGGAGAACGTGCAGACTTCGCACAGACAGTGACCAGAATGGAACCTGGGTCGCTGGCACTGTGAGTCGGTCATGTTAACGACTGTGCCACCCCTAAGCGTTGGGCAGCTTTTAAATATCAAGCCGGGGGAAGGTGTAGATGCCACTCACTGTGATTTTCATCTTGTCCAGTGCCGTAGACATGTCAGATAGGTAGTCTGGGAGCAAATCCAGCAGGCAGGTGGCGAGGAACACACCACCTGCCAGGCAGCTCAGGAGACTCAGAGCCCGGCGCTGACCTGTTCATAAAGGAGTAAGAAGCTTCAAAATCAAATCGTCACCATCTAGAAACAGGAGGAGGCCATTCGAGCCTGCTCCGCCATTCATTCCGATCATAGCTGATCATCCAACAGCCTAATCCACATCCAGCGGTGTGTCTGGCCATGTTAAAATACCCCTTAGTGTCAGGGGCATTTCAGGATGTGTTAGTGTCACAGACAGATCTATCTGTTAGTGTCATGGATACAGTGGGTGTGGGATTATTGTCAGTGCAGGCTTGACGGGCCAAATGGCCGCTTCCTGCACTGTAGAGATTCCATGATTCCCCCTTTCCCCATATCCCTCAATCCCTTTAGCCCCAAGAGGATTATATCCAATTCCTTCTTGAAATCACACAATGTTTCGGTCTCAACTACTTTCCGGGTCGCTCCCCCTCTCCCCCAACCCCCCACTGTGCTCCCCTCTCCCCGCTCCCCTGCCCCCATCTCCCCGCGTTCCCCCCTCCCCTCCCCTCGTTCCCCCCTCCCCTCCTCTCCCCCCCGCTCCCCTCTTCCCCCCCCCGCCCCCCTGCTCCCCTCCCCTCTCCCCCCCTGCTCCCCTCCCCTCTCCCCCCCTGCTCCCCTCTCCCCCCCTCCCCTGCTCCCCTCCCCTCTCCCCTCCCCCCCGGCTCCCCTCCCCTCCCTCCCCCGGCTCCCCTCCCCTCCCTCCCCCGGCTCCCCTCCCCTCCCTCCCCCGGCTCCCCTCCCCTCCCCTCCCCCCTCTCTCCCCCGCCTCCCCTCCCCTCCCCCCTCTCTCCCCCGCCTCCCCTCCCCCCCACTCTCCCCTCCCCTCCCCCCCCACTCTCCTCCCCCCCCCCACTCCCCCCCCCGCTCCCCTCCCCTCCCCTCCCCCCCCCCGCTCCGCTCCCCTCCCCTCCCCCCCCCCCCGCTCCGCTCCCCTCCCCTCCCCCCCCCCCCCCGCTCCCCTCCCCCCCCCCCTGCTCCCCTCCTCTCCCCGCTCCCCGGTACCTGGGCCTCCCGCCGCCCCACTCACGGCGGCTCTCCGGGCTACGCACAGCGGCAGGAGGCCGCACAGGGCGGTCAGTGTGAGGAGCAGCAGCAGCGCCGCCACCTTCACCTCCAGCCCGGGGCTCATCGCCAGGCCCAACCCCGGCTCCAGAGGCACCTTGCCCGGGCCCGCTTCTCCCATCCCGGCTCGGCCTCACACTCCGCACCGGGGCGGCTCGGCCTGCGGGCTGGGGGCGGGGCCCGGTAGCTGATTGATAGCAGGCTCAGCCAATGGAAACGCGGAACACGGTGATTGACGACTCTTTTCACCAATAACGACCTAGGGGAGGCGCGGGGCGGGGCCTGAGGTGAGGTGTCACCGTTATTGGGCTGCGGCGCGCGGGGCTGAGCGACAGGAGGCGTGGTCTCGTCTGGGTGGGCGGGACCTTGGGGGATGGGCGGGGGACAGCGGGAGTGGGCGGGCCCTCAGTGAGGAGGCAGAGTCTCCGTTAGAAGGCGGGGTCTCAGGGAGGAGGCGGGGTCTTGGAAGAGGGCGTGGTCTCAGTTAGAGGGCGGGCTTGTGGTTGATTTCCTTTCCCCCGGGGGGGGGGCGGGAGGGAGGTGTTGTGGGCGTGGTCCCTGCGAAAGGGCGGGGTCTGTTGGCAGTAGGCGGGGTCGCAGGGAAAGGGCTGGGCTTTAGTGGAATCCAACGGGCATTGGACGGCGTGGGCGTGGTCTGACGAATCGGGATTGTTTTGTTGCCGGAAGTGGGCGGAGTACTGCCGAAAGGGCGTGGGCTCGTGTGAGTGGGCGGGGCTTTTCTGAAGGGGCGGGGTCTCGACCAGTGGGCGGGGCCATCTCCTGCTAAATCGTCAGTGTCCTCGGCGCTGGACAACTTTCACGGCGGCCATGTTTATGCGGGGCAAAATATTTAACCGTCTACCAACATCCGACTCGTGAGGAGGAAAGGGATGCGGGATGGCGGCACTGGCGGACCCCCCCCCGGAGACAAACACCTCGAAAGTTTAAGAAACGCCTGGCACGAAATGATTGCCAAAAGTGTGGCCTTTACCCTGAAGGAAACGTTGTGCCCTTCATAAAGATGGCGTCAGGGATGAGTGGCATGTGGATCAACCAATTGGCGGAGGGGGTAAGGGGGCGTGACTTCGAACGAGCCAATGGGGTGAGAGGGGAGGCGGGACCTGTGGGTTGTGACATGCGCAGTGATGGGCAGTGGGGGGCGGGGAGGCTTGCCAGGCTGGAAGTTTTGGTGAGTTGTCAAGAGTTGGGAGGGAGAGAGAGGGGGAAGATATTGGCTGGCTTGGTGCAGCCAAGAGATTCACCACCTCCTGCTGAGGCAGGGCAATGAAGGTGCCCATTCCCCTGCCCCCTGAGTGATTAACCTGCCTGGGCTTGACAGCTGCAATGTGGCAGGCTTGTCCAGCAAGTTGGTACAGTCCAGCTCCCACACCCATTCATTGATTACAGAGGGGTAGGGCAGATCCAGGATCTCCACATCCTGCAGGGCACACACACAACGGCAAACATGGACTGACTGCGAGAGAGACAGAGACAGCTCCAGGAAAACTGCTCGGATTGGGAGGCAGGTCATTGCTGCCAACAGCTACCTGGTATTGTATAACCAACTATTTACTCATTATTATTAGCCACAAGTAAGGCTTACATTAACACCGCAGTGAATTTACTGTAAAGATGCCCTAGTCGCCACACTTCGGCGCCTGTTTGGGTTGCACCGAGGGAGAATTTAGCACGGCTAATCCACCCTAACCAGCACGTCTTTCAGACTGCGGGAGGAAACCGGAGCACCCGGAGGAAACCCACGCAGACACAGGGAGAACGTGCAAATGTACAGACCACTCCCAACTTGCAAATTCCACACAGATGCTGATCCAAACCGGGAATCAAACCCCAGGTCCCTGGCGCTGGGAAACGGCAGTGCTAAGCAAAAAGTAATAGATAAAGTTTATTTATTAGTCACAAGTGGGCTTACATTAACACTGCAGTGAAGTTACTGTGAAAATCCCTTGGTCGCCACACTCCGGCACCTGTTCAGGTACACTGAGGGAGAATTTAGCACGGCCTATCCACCCTAACCAGCATGTCTTTCAGACTGTGGGAGGACACTGGAGCACCTGAAGGAAACCCACACAGACATGGGGAGAATGTGCAGACTCCACACAGTGAGTGACCAAAATTGAGAATTGAACCTGTGTTCCTGGCACAATGAGGCAGCAGTGCTACCCACTGCGTCACCATGCCACCCTACAGACCCTCTGCAGATGTGGAAGGGTTGTGGTGAAAATAAGAGGGAGAGTTAACACTGATCTGTCTCACCCATCTCCCACACATCAGATACTCTGGGAGAAGCCAAGTTTCAACTGACTGATCAACCGATAGTTCAGCCCTGTCAGTGCACCTGTCCTGGGAGTGTTTGATGGGGGGACAGTGTAGAGGGAGCTTTACTCTGTATCTAACCCCATGCTGTACCTGTCCTGGGAGTGTTTGATGGGGGACAGTGTAGAGGGAGCTTTACTCTGTATCTAACACCGTGCTGTACCTGTCCTGGGAGTGTTTGATGGGGGACAGTGTAGAGGGAGCTTTACTCTGTATCTAACTCTGTGCTGTTCCTGGTTTCAGGTGGTGAAGAATGGACATTGAGAATCAGGAGTTTTTTGGAGCTTACTATGAAGAACAGATGGAATATTGCTGGGAAATGAATATTCTCCCCGGCACAGTGTGTATCCGGGACAGGACGATCACAGCAGCAGTCCGGAAAAACTGCTGGAAGAATGGGCAGTTCCTGGAGTCAGTGTGAGTGCGGGAGTTCACTCTCTCTCTCTCCACCTGTCTCTCTCTCTCTCCCTCTCTCCACCTGTCTCTCTCTCTCTCTCCCTCTCTCCACCTGTCTCTCTCTCTCTCTCCCTCTCTCCTCTCTCCACCTGTCTCTCCTCTCTCTCCTCTCTCCACCTGTCTCTCTCTCTCTCTCCCTCTCTCTCTCTCCTGTCTCTCTCCCTGTCTCTCTCCCTCTCTCCCTGTCTCTCTGTCTCTCTCCCTGTCTCTCTGCCTCTTCTCTCCCTCTCTCCCTCTCTCTCCTCCCTCCCCCTGTCTCTCTGTCTCTCTCCCTGTCTCTCTGTCTCTCTCCCTGTCTCCCTGTCTCTCTCCCTCTCTCTCTCCCTCCCTGTCTCCTCTGCTCTCTCTCCCTGTCTCCCTGTCTCTCTCCCTGTCTCTCTCCCTGTCTCTCTCCCTGTCTCTCTCCCTCCCTGTTGAATTATGTTGGAGTTTTGCTTCTGTGAAGGAGCTGCTGGGTTTTACTGTGGTGAAAGGCAGTTGTTATTATTGCCAGTGCTCTATCTAAATGTCTCTCTCTGTGACTGAGCAGAATCGGAACCAGACTGAGCCAGAGGATGTGTTACAGACCATGATTAACCCCAATGAGGTGTACAATAGCGCTCGGGGTAGAGTGGAAACAGTCTCGGAGACTGACAGTGGAATCTCAGATGACCAGCACCCAGAGAGTCCTCAACACAGTGACCCTGAGCGGCCCCCAGCTCCCTCTTCCAGCTGGTATACGGGGTCAGCACAGTGGGCAGCCTGAAAACAGAGGAACAGACGAACAGACCAGAGACAACAACCCCATCAGGCTGGGTCGGTGACCCCGGGACGGGGCGGGGAGGGTCGGTGACCCCGGGACGGGGCGGGGTGTCTGTGTGTGGGTGTGTGTGTGGGTGTGTATATGGGGGGCTCGGTTTGTGGGGTGGTGTGTGTGTGTGTGTGTGTGTGAGTGTGTGTGGGGGGGGTGGTGTATTTGGGGGAGTGTGTGTGTATGGGGATGTATGTGTGTGTGGGTGTGTATATGGGGGGCTCGGTTTGTGGGGTGGTGTGTGTGTGTATGTGGGGGGGTGGTGTATTTGGGGGAGTGTGTGTGTGGGTGTGTGTATGGGGATGTATGTGTGTGTGGGTGTGTGTTAAGTCCAAGCCTGTGTCTGTGTGAATACTGGGAGGAGTGTGTTGCTCTGGTGCACTCCCCCCTTGGTTGAATAGCTCTCTGAAGTGTAGAGGGTCCGATCCTGGGAGGATTCAGTGAGAGTTTGTCCTATATTGCAGGCTGGAATACACCAGTGCTGATCCCGGAAGCTTGCGTTGTCGACACAGACTGTGTAAGGAGCCCTCTCAGTGTCACTGAGAGTGAGACAGACCTCAATAACAGCCTCATGGTAAGCACAACCCCAGCACTCAGCCCAACACCACAGCACCAGACCCTGCTGCTAACCTCTCACAACACCCCCTGTCCGTCAGCCCACACTCTCCCTGTACCCCAGTGAGAGTCAGCACCTTCAGGAGAGGAGGGGGGACCCTGTACCCCAGTGAGAGTCAGCACCTTCAGGAGAGGAGGGAGACCCTGTACCCCAGTGAGAGTCAGCACCTTCAGGAGAGGAGGGAGACCCTGTACCCCAGTGAGAGTCAGCACCTTCAGGAGAGGAGGGGGGACCCTGTACCCCAGTGAGAGTCAGCACCTTCAGGAGAGGAGGGGGACCCTGTACCCCAGTGAGAGTCAGCACCTTCAGGAGAGGAGGGGGGACCCTGTACCCCAGTGAGAGTCAGCACCTTCAGGAGAGGAGGGGGGACCCTGTACCCCAGTGAGAGTCAGCACCTTCAGGAGAGGAGGGAGACCCTGTACCCCAGTGAGAGTCAGCACCTTCAGGAGAGGAGGGGGGACCCTGTACCCCAGTGAGAGTCAGCACCTTCAGGAGAGGAGGGGGGGACCCTGTACCCCAGTGAGAGTCAGCACCTTCAGGAGAGGAGGGGGACCCTGTACCCCAGTGAGAGTCAGCACCTTCAGGAGAGGAGGGGGACCCTGTACCCCAGTGAGAGTCTGCACCTTCAGGAGAGGAGGGGGGACCCTGTACCCCAGTGAGAGTCAGCACCTTCAGGAGAGGAGGGGGACCCTGTACCCCAGTGAGAGTCAGCACCTTCAGGAGAGGAGGGGGACCCTGTACCCCAGTGAGAGTCAGCACCTTCAGGAGAGGAGGGGGGACCCTGTACCCCAGTGAGAGTCAGCACCTTCAGGAGAGGAGGGAGACCCTGTACCCCAGTGAGAGTCAGCACCTTCAGGAGAGGAGGGGGGACCCTGTACCCCAGTGAGAGTCAGCACCTTCAGGAGTGGAGAGTTGTGTCAATTCCCTCGGGATGCATGAGGATGCACTGGTTAATCTTCCTCGATGAATAACGAGTTCCCCCGGTAACAGGCAATGACCTGCATGTCTGCAACTCATTACCTGAGCCTTTTGTAAGGCTGGCCCAGGACTGGGCTTGCTGAACGGTTGAGAGAGACTGGGACCAGTGCGTGTACATCAGCGTAGTTGTTATACTCCACATTCTGGAAGAAGCAATGTCCCTTTCCAGTTGGTCTCCCTGAGTCATTCCAAGCGTGGTGGTGCTGCTGATGGAATCAGACTGTCATGGGCCAGGGTGTTGGGAGCTGTCCTGGGGTTGTTGCTGACTAAACCATGTGTTACAACACCAAGATTAATCCCCTTTTTAATGAGTTCTTTCTGCAGAAGGAACTCTGCAAATGCAGACAATAAAAATATAACAAAACTTACTCCAACTTTTCAATCAAAGGAAGGGTTTAATAAAGAAACTTCATTATTCCAAACTTGGGTCCCTGTCCTGGGCCACTCCAATCTCCCACATTTCCAAACAGGTTCTTATTTATAGTGGGTCAGCTGACTGTTACATCATTCCGCAATTAG